>NW_010244793.1:19206-22874 GCF_000690775.1 Eurypyga helias | reverse complement strand
GCTTGGAGCAACCTGGTCTAGTGGAAGTTGTCCCTGCCCATGGCAGGGGGGTTGGAACTAGATGATCTTTAAGGTGCCTTCCAACCCAAACTATCCCATGGTTCCATGATTGTCTATTACTGATCATATATTATAGTGTGCTACTAAGAGTATAGGGTAGTTATAATAACGTCATATGAATAGTATTCATATAATAATAATCAATGCTATTAATAAAATATATTAATGCAAAATAATGTATGTTAAATTCTTCATATATTACTCATCTTTCATATATTTATCTGATAATTGCATATATATGTGTATGTTATATATGTATATAAATACATATTTATGCTATATGCATATATATCAGTTATTTTGAGGAGGGGATCATGGAGCAACTGTAGATAATGCTGTGAAAACCTCATTACACCGTTGAAACTATCCAGGCTGCCATCCATGCTGAGCACTGTGCAGTTTGCCTCTGCTCAGGGAAGAGCGCAGCTATGATACAGCCTTTCTATTTTCCATGTTGGTTGATTATCTGCCTTGATGATTTAGATGAGGATCTCATTAAGGCAGAGACAGTCTCCTGCAAAAGCCCCTTCCAGCACAAAGCAAGGAGCTGGCACGACAGCAACATGAAAGCTTTCAGCAACCTTTTTGGACAGGAGTTTCATAAAAGTCTATTAATAATACCAGGAAACACTACTTTTTCTATAAATTCAGCTTTGGGTTCCCATTTATTTCCTCTTCAGCGCTGTTTTGCGTGTTGCAGATTTAAATACAACGAACACGCTCCACTGCTCACCTACAAAACCCCACCAACAGGAATGTGATCAGTGTTTGGGGGGCACCCAGCTCTGGGCTGGGGGTCCCCATCCCACCTCTGCCAGCTCCTCTTTGCCAAGCCACCACTCTGCAGGGTTGTCCCACATCCGTGAGGTTGGATGCTCATCTCCCATCAGCTTCCACATCTCTTTTTTGACCTATCAGCCCAATAGCTATGAGTATTGCAATAAGACATTAAGCATCTATGTTGAATTAATTAATTTCCTTTATTTATATATAGGAAAGGCAATAAAAGACTATGATAGTATATGCCAGAGTTTTGATCCCAAGTGTCCTCTCTAGCAGACTTTCTGCACGCGTTATCCGTAGCAATGTCTGTGCTTTGCCTTTTCCTCCCTGACAACACAGTATTCCCACCCCAATACCCCACGGTCAGGATTAGGCCCTGCACCCAGGACCTAAGGCACAAGTCTCTCTCACTTGAGCTAGAGAAATATCTACTACAGGCGCGAAGGAGGAGCAGGCAGGGATAACAGCTGGGGAGCGACATGGGAGGGAGCCCTGGACCTGTAGACGTGCTGCCGGGGGCTTGGATTAGCCTCCTGCCACCACAATTAGCCCCCGCCCCATTACTGATCTATATAATACATTGGTTTACGTAGTATGTGTTTATATTGGGTTGATATCATACACCTGGTTGGGCTAGTCTCCTTGCAAATCAGCATTTTAAAAAAATAGCTAGTGGGTTAAGGGGGACTTCTGTCCTTTGCTGCTCAGTTCAAGGTATCCCAAAGGAAATCCATGTTTTAAAGGGCACATCCAACCCAAAAAGCCATGAGACAACAGCAGCAGAAAGAGGCTAACCGTGTCCTAAAGACACATCTGGAAAAAATAGCTGTGTGTCTGGGCCTGCCATGTACACTAACAGCATCCAGAGGTCACCAGTAACACAACGGGGCTTTACTGGAGCCCTAAAATCCCTGACTGGGCCAGGTCAGACTCTCTTGGCTGGAGTATTGGTGCCCCTCAGTCCTTTTGGGTGCTTTGCAATGCTGCACAGAGCCCCTCTTGGTCAACCTGCCACTGCTCACTGTGACCAAGCAGGCTTGCAAGCTCACTCGCCCCACCAAACCAGCATTGTCACGTTGGCTGCTCGGCATTTTTCAGCCATTTCAGCCTCTTTCTACTTTTAGAGGTGTGTCAAGGTGGGTTCTCAAAACCACATTATAAAAAAATACAACAACCAAGCAGAGGTTCCCCCAAAAACTGACTCACCGCCACGGGAAGGGCTGCAGATGGGATGTGCATGGGACATCTCCATCCCTGGGGCTCCACTGGGTCCATCTTCACCCCCATCCCTGTCCCCAAGCCCTCCCTAAGCTGGTGGCATGGCTCACAGCAGGCAAGACACGGCTACGCTGAAGCAAAAGGGCACTTCTCCGAGCTGTCGGCAGCTGCTCGTCTCTGCGTTAGCTTAGTTACAATAAGGCATGAAGAACAAGTGCATAGGAAGCGGTGGGACCCTCCGGGCGCCTCCAAATCAGCCCCTGAGTCCTTTTCCATCGAAATATTCCCCAACTCCTTCTCCAAGATGCTCGCTGTCTTCAGGGTGAGGAAGAGGAGCCTCTGGCTTAGGGTTGGCCCTGTAGACATTGATTATCTGGTTTAACCCGTTCGCTAGAAGACGAGTCCATGAAAGGAGCCAGATCCACCCCCACCCGCCGCTGGGCTGCAGCCCCCTGATGAGCTGTCATCGTCCTTGTCCCTGTCAAAGTCTCTCCACCACAGCGGGGATTTCGGCAAGGCAGAAATGTAGGCAGCTCTGTTCCTCGCTTCTTTTTCCTGCTCCTGGAAGAAGGAAGGGGGAAAAATAACACAAGGATATCTGCGGCTAAATCATAGAATGGTTTGGGTTGGAAGGGACCTTAAAGATCATCTAGGTCCAACCCCCCTGCCATGGGCAGGGACACCTTCCACTAGACCAGGTTGCTCCAAGCCACATCCAGCCTGGCCTTGGACATTTCCAGGGATGGGGCATCCACAGCTTCTCTGGGCAACCTGTTCCAGTGCCTCCCCACCCTCTCTGGGAAGAATTTCTTCCTGATATCCAATCTAAACCTCCCTGTTTTCAATTTGTACCCGTTACCCCTCGTCCTATCACTACAGGCTCTTGTAAAAAGTAAATGACCCAGCTGGGTGGATGCTCCCACCTTCCCTGAGGAGCCAAAAGCCTGGTTGCCCATGGGAGCTTCCTCCAAATTAAACCAGGGTGAGGAGGCCATGTGCTCATCTCCAGAGCTCAGCGAGAGGGATGCAGCAAAGCATTGCATCTCTCCAGTGGTCATAAAAGCCCTTCCATGTCACCTCTGGGGGAGCAGGGATCCTTCGGATTCCCCTGGGTGCTGCTCGTGTCCTACAGGACACTGCTGTTTGGAAAGCCTCGAGCTGCACCAGTTGAATGAAATCTGTTCTAGACTGTATTCCCAACTTGCCCATCTTTCCCAGGCGCTTAGGAGGAAATTCCAAGCAGAGCTGCCTGGACTGGGCAACCGCAAGTCAACCCCGAGCACAGCCATGAGGTGTCTTACACCAACCTCAGCTCCCAGTTTCATCGGGAAACTGCAACCTGTTTAGAATTGGGTGCAAAAAAGGAAAAGGGATTTGGCTTCAGGGAGCGGGCGGGTATCTGCACGCACAGATTTATCCACAGGACGCGACCCTGCTGCTGCCCGGATGGGTGGGAACACGGCCCCGTGAGCCGGGCAGCTGCAGGATCGCACCCTGCTGGGTACAGCAGCGGGAGTTACCTGCAAGTAGAGGATGTTATCTTTGGAAATGGCTTCCATCAAGTCCTTATGGAGGGAGGGGTCACCACGCCAGCGGGCACACCCGCG
>NW_010244793.1:2112-19175 GCF_000690775.1 Eurypyga helias | reverse complement strand
CCTCGTGCAGCAGGCAGCCCTGCCTGCCTGGCCGCTGCCTGTAGAAGAGGACGTAGGCAGTGTCCTTGGGGAAGAAAGAGGTGACGTTGCTGACCGATTCGAAGGAGGAGAAGGAAACTCTGGTGTCATTGAAGAGGTACCACTGGATTTCAAAGTCCAACTGCTTGTCGGAGGCCGGTTTCGCTGCCCCATCCCGCGGCTGCCCGTGGGGGACGGTCTCGGTGCACTCCCTGGAGTAGCAGTAGTAGTGGCCACTCTCAGAGGAGATGCCTGAATGCACCACCACGCTGCAGAGGTCATACATGACAGACATAAAGCCACTTCCCGGGGCAGCCCTGTCCTTCCCACGCCGGCAAACCTCCTCAGTTTCCTCCGGAGAGACAAGGATGGGAAGCTTGAGCACCACGGGGATGGAGACGTTGTCCAAGATCTTCTTCCTCTTCATAGTCCGTGGGTCAAAGGAGAACCGCAGCAGCGTGAGGATGAGGTAGTGTGGACCCTCTGTCAGCTCCGCCACCTTCTCAGCATCCTGCAAGGACGCGCATTTCTCACAGTGGTACTTATTCTCTGCTGTCAGTCTCTCCGGGGATAGAAAATAGTTAATTAAATCTGGGACAGATCTGGAGTCCTTGGCAGCACATGCCTGCTCCCCAAAAGCTGAGAGAGGGTCTTTGGCTGCACCCACGCCAGTAGCATTGCCACTTAAGGGATTCGCCATTTCTCCTGGCTCCTGGAAGCCCAATGTTTCCACCAGCACTGGTGGGGCAGCAGAATCTCTGGCTGTGGGAGCCTTCCTCAGGATCCAGGGAGACTCCGTAAACTGGCTTGCGTTTTCAGGAGGCTCAATAAACTGTGGGCCAATTTCTTCCACGGGTATAACAGATGTGCTCCCACGCACGTGCCTGTCTGGTGGGGGAAAAGCCAGGGACAGGTCTGTGAAGGCTTCTTCTCGGGAGGAGACATTCAGACACTTCAAGCAGCGGATCTTTGTCATCATTTTACCCCCAAACATCTTCTCAATCAATGTCTTGTTTATGTAATGATGCTCTACTGCCTGAGACATCAAGCTGGATTCTTTGAGTTTCTGGTAGATCCTTTTTCCAGTTTTTTCTTCTTCATGTAATCTGTGGTAGAGGAAAAAAGAGGTACGTTATGCACCGATACAACACCAAGAGGCAGTTTCTAAAGTAAGGTTTCTGTTATTCACTCCAAGGGGGTTAATCTGGGTTAACCTGCCTATGCCCAGGGGGCTGGTGCTGCAGGGGGAAGGTGGGGAGGAGTTGGGCAGGATTTGGGAACCTGCGGTCTCCATATGCCATTGACACCCCTACTTCTGGAGGAATCACTGGGACACCAGAGATTCAGGAGTTCTAGGTAAGGGAAAGGAAAAAAATCAACATTTTGCAGAAGAGGCTCAGTGGCTTGTCAGGCAAATCTCTAAACTGGATAAAATACCCTTTGCCTGCAAAGCAAAGGCAGAAATTTTCAAGCTGAACTAAGTTCTGAGTTTACACCTAAGCCAGCCCAAACAGGGTTTTATCAAGGAGTCCTGACCAGTCTCACCATCTTTCACCCCAAACTTCCACTCTCCCAACTCTTCCAGGTCTCAGCCACTTGCCCCATTTGCACGTGGATCAGCATTAAATGCTAGGTGAGGTCTAGGGATGCCATTGTCACCAGGCTCCAAAATCACGGTGCTTGCCACGTACCGGTCCAGCAAGTACTTGAGGTACTCTGAGCAGTCCTGCTGAGCGCCGGGGGTGAACCAGGGTGGCCAGGAGGCAGAGAGGAAACTCTCGGGTGAGATGGCAGGCCGCTGGCAGCAATACAAAAGAAGGAGAAGTGCTTTTAACTTGGGGCCTCTGCCCCTCATTCGACATAGGGGGATGGAGAGGGAAGAGGAGGGTCTTTCTGGCTGCATCACTGGGAGTAGGGTGCGCTTGTGTGCCCAGTAAGGTATCCTCTTTTTCCCCCTACAAGGGCTAATCCCAGTGCATGGGAAGATTTCCTTGGCTTGCCACAAGCCAAAACTGTAAGGATGAACTTTAGCCATTATTTTACACATCATTCTACAAAATACCCCCTTGTTTATTTCTTCCTGAGAAGAAATAATATTTTCTGTTCATACCCAGAGAAGCTGTGGATGCCCCATCCCTGGAAGTGTCCAAAGCCAGGCTGGATGAGGTTTGGAGAAACCTGGTCTGGTGGAGGGTGTCCCTGCCCAGGGCAGGGGAGTTGGAACAGGATGATCCTTAAGGTGCCTTCCAACCCAAACCATTCTATGATTCCTTCAATTTTACAATAGTTTATTGGCCTGACCCACACACTTGTACTTAATTCAGCCTGAATTTAATTTGATGCTCCATTTAATTTGATCAGAATCTCACTAAGTCCCTTGTTCAAAAAACACAAAGCAAAAAATCCACTAAATTTCCGCCCACAGTTCTGATCACTGCAGGCAGGTAATCTGCATTGCCAGATAACGTAATCACTGCCGTTAGGAAGCTGCTGTCTAATTAACGTGGAAAAAGACTGATCTTTAACAAAGTGACTTTAAGAACAGCCTGAAGAAGAAAAATAACTAGAAGGCTATTAGGAAATTAGCAGGAAACTATTAACCATACAGTACGCAACAAGCAAATATGCTTCTGTATTTGCTCATCACAGACACCCTAATCCGCCATCAGAAACGGGACTCTTCTATGACCAGATATTAAATTTAACAGGTTGTCTATAATTTTCCCCCAAAAGCCATCTGCAATGACATAATACCACAACGTAAGAAGCCAGCTCTGTCAGTCAAGGCTTGGAAAACAGAGAAGCCCAGATGACTGGTTTCACAGCAACGGAAAATTCACTGGACTTTCAAAATCATGTCTTTCTAGGGATGGAAAGATATATTTCCAAGAGAAGGTACACATGACCTAGCTCTATCACCAGGAGTCACTCATATTAAATTTCATGTTTTTCAAGGAAGCATTCTTAATTAATTTGTTTAAGGGTGTTATTTTATTTTACTTTCCCTCACATACAGAGGACTCAAAGCATCTGGAATCTGAGTATTTTTTTTAAATTATAATTCTTTGAATGAAATTATTTTTAAGGCAATTTTCATCAACTGCTCGTGGTTTGCTGTGAAGCAAGGGGACAAGTGAGCTGCTCTGGTCTTTTTCCTTGCTGCAAAGCAAAAAACGAAAAGTCTCTGCTCTATACCAACAGTTTTTTCAGCTGGACTCGTATGTAAACTATTGCTGAATGTATTTCATTGTCAAAAGTATTGATTATTACATCACTCCAACCCAGGAAGACCACAGGCTGATGACAGGCAGCCTGGTGTAAACACACCTCACATTCATGGGTGATAGGAGCTTGCCTCCTCCTCCCATAAAATTAGCCTCTTTTATATAAACAAAATTCATCCCGTTATAAAAATCCACCAAGATCCGCAGCTCCTTATCAGCACATTGGAGTCGGCAGGAAGCAACTTGGAGACGAGCCTTTCCGCAGCCGACAGTCCAAACAAATAACTAGAACATGAAATAATTACCTGACTATGCTCCAAAAACGCAAAGAGCCACTGGAGCTTTGTCATCAGGGGCTGGGAGTTGCCCTCGGTTAAACTCAACACCGAATGCCGAAAGCTGCGAAAGGAAAGCAGAGATGCAAACCGCAGGATGGAAAACCAGCGCGGGGCGCGCAACGCCGCTCCAACGAGCAACCCCTGGAGCAGTCCTGAGTGGGAGCAAGGGAGTAAAAACTCACTCTGAAGCCATGAAAAGAGACTGTATGATGCTGTTCATGTAGCAGGTGTTTCCCAGGTTAATTAACCCAATCTTTCCCGTCTCTGATTTGGATGCCAGGCGTGGGTAGAAGCAGGCCAGCTCATTCTTCTGGGAGGTCCAAGCATTTTGTCCCAAGAGATGTTTAATCCGGTCTTCATTTGGAATAGGAAGAGCCTTGGAAGGAGAGATCTGTGTTAGGAATTGTTATCTTTCCACATGGAGAATTAGTAATGGGCAACTGCAAAACTCCTCTGCTAGAGGTGTTCACTCAACTCATTTCCCCTGCTCTTCACATGAACATGCTTCATGCAAGGAAGCGCTTAGCTGCTAGTAGTAGAGATATTCAAGATTAAAGTTACAGCTAAGCCCCACAGGCTCAATCAGGACTTCTGCAGGCCCACCATAAGAGAAGTATCTTCCCTCAACTTGCCTACGTTGGGCTTAAATTCTGAATTTTAAACCCTTTCATCTACCACAGTTTGAGGTATTGAGGTTAGGACATCCCTTACCAGTAGGACAGTCCCTCTGCACTAGGGTGCAAAGATGCCATTTCCTTATGGAAAACAGAAATATGTCAGAGGGGTGCATGTCTTACTTTAACTGCTTCTAGGACTGGTTCGTAGAGATCTGGAAATCCTGAGAAGCGGAAGAACATGCAGTGGATGAGCTCAGCCAGCTGCTCCAGGGAGCTGGTGGCAGAGTTGGAGTCCTCCTTCTTCAGAGAGGCCACCAGCCGGGGGATGTGAGGGAGCAGCTGGAAAAGGAAAATTCACTACATCAAAAATGGCTCCAAATTACTCGCAGAGCTTTAACACAAATGCAGGAGAATGAAATTCACCCGCAGGCAGAAAGGGCAGTCAACAGGGGTTGACTTCAGTCCCGTTCTGGACTTCATCCTTCATCCTGTGAACTTAAGAGCAGCTCTTCTGTTGACAGAAGGGGATTCTGGGCTATAGCCAGAGCAGCATGGCCAGCAGGTTGAGGGAGATGATTCTGCCCCTGTACTCTGCTCTGGTGAGACCCCACCTGGAGTGCTGCGTCCAGCTGTGGAACCCACAACATGGGAAGGATATAGACCAGTTGGAGCGAGTCCAGAGGAGGCCACGAAGATGCTCAGAGGGCTGGACCCCCTCTGCTATGGGGACAGGCTGGTAGAGTTGGGCTTGTTCAGCCTGGAGAAGAGAAGGCTCCGGGGAGACCTTATGGCAGGCTTCCAGTACCTGAAGGGGGCTACAAGGAAGCTGGGGGGGACTTTTTACAAGGGCCTGTAGTGACAGGACAAGGGGTAATGGGGTTAAACTGAAAGTGGGGAGATTTAGATTAGATATCAGGAAGAAATTCTTCCTGCAGAGGGTGGGGAGGCACTGGGACAGGTTGCCCAGAGAAGCTGTGGATGCCCCATCCCTGGAAGTGTTCAAGGCCAGGCTGGATGAGGCTTGGAGCAACCTGGTCTAGTGGAAGGTGTCCCTGCCCATGGCAGGGGGGCTGAAATTAGATGATCTTTAAGGTCCCTTCCAACCCAAACCATGCTATGATTCTACCACTTTAGCAGTGCAAACGGTATAGACCTCAGAGGGTTTCGTGTTGTGGGATATCTGCAGGGTTGTGCTGCTGCTCTGCCGTGCTGTGATTACTATTCTTTGTGCAGATCAAGCCCTGTTAAATCACACAGCCACGGTGGAAAGGAGCGTTATGTACAGACGGCCCAGTGCAGGGATTCAAACCTCCACGACAGATGAATTAGCCTGCAAGAAGTGTTGTCTGGCATGCTATATTTTATTTTATACTGTATAAACTGAACCGGAATCGGTATGGTGGGAGGAATGGAGACAGGCACATAAACAGCACATTTGTTACTTGGCTTTCATCTAGAAAATCTAAAAATGAACAAGCAGATGCAAATGAACAAGCAAATGATACACTGCTCATGGGCACCCTCTGCTGACCCCACAGCTTCACGGAGAATTAATAACAGATTTCCAACCCTGCAGATATGCTAAAGTGACCCTGGGCACTTACATTCATATGTATGTTTTATGTTATTTTACCCCAGAACAATCCCCGAGTAAAATTTCAGGATCCCCACTCTGACCATTTCCTGATCCTCTCTTCCTCCCTTCATCTTCCTCTCTTTCTTTTCAAAATTGGAGATTTTAACTATTTCCTTTCTAACAGAAAAGTTTTGTTGTAACAAAAAGAATCCCAGTACCATTTTATACATCAATATTTTGCCACGCTGTGATGGGAACAATTCTCAAAACCCTTCCAAAGAGCCAGAGCAAACACAAAAAAGATAAGAAGCAAAACAGGTTTGTGCCCTGTTATTTAAAAACAGTGGAGAACATTTGTGCTCGCTGGGTAGCAGATGCAAACTTAAAGCCAAGAGCAACTGACAGCTTTTGGAGTGTTTCAAATTTTGGACGCCCAACTGAAGACAAACCGTTGGAACTACCCTATTTTTAGAAAGAAAAGAGTTTCTCAAGAAGCTCAAGCTCATACGTCTCCAGCCAAGGAATGAAAAAACATCTGTTGAAAATGTTAGTTAGCTTTACTTTTTTCCAGCCTTATCTGTTTATTCTGTGAACTTTAGGTGAAAAGCCAGATATAAGGGCTTTAATGAAAAAAGTATAAAGTCAAACATTAATAGGAGTAAATTTCCATTACTTCTGTTATCAGTTCAATCATTGCAAGCATGCTTTTGCCTTCAACTCTGCTTTTTAATTACAGCATTCCAGTGGAAACACTGACATGAAGCAGAGGTTTGCCTCAGTGTCAACAGCAAAATAAAATACATACTATCACCATGGAAAAAAGGAGATTCAGGTGCTGCTAAAAGTAGGGGGTTTTGCCTTTAACAGTGGAGAATTCATGAAGCAGAAGGGTACGGACTCAGTTTTCAAGTACTACAGTGCTGATGCTGTGCAATGCTTGGAAAGATTCCCCATCACTTCAAGAAAATGAGTGCACCATATTGGTGACAATTTAAGTCACACGTGGGATGGGGCCCACTGAGCCCAGGGGACAGTCAGACAACTGCTTAGGAAACAGCCAAGTGCTGTTTAAGAATATATTCCCTGTCCTCCACGGCCTGAGCCCTCCGAGATGCTCTCCATGCAAAAGCTTCACCTAACGCATCCCAGAACTAGAGTGGCAACGTCTATAGCACCTCAACTGAGAGGGTTGGAACAAGTACTGGGTGATATCTTCTAATCTTGACCCTGAAACTACATCCTAAGCCAGCCTGGGTCAGCATAGCCCTGCTCCCCTTCCTGCCCCTGGCCACCCTCCACCCTTTCCTTCTCCAGACACAGGCAACAGTGCAGGTTTGTGATTGACCCAGACCAAGGTGGGCAACACTGACTGTCAGGATTTTCTGCTAGGTTAGGTTTCACACAGGCTCCTTTTACAACACAGTTCAGCACACGGCCATACAAACTCTCAGGGGAGAGTGGCTGAGAGAAGCAAGAGGTCTAAGAGCAAGAGGAGGGAAGAGGGGAACCTCCACCACACATCTCGAGTCACAGGGCTGTCAAACACCAGGTTAAAACGACTGCAGGAGCACTACAGCCACTGCTGATGAGACCCCCAGTGTGTCTTGGTAGGGCATCCAACGTATTTGCATTAACTGCATCCTCAGCTGGTGGGCTTTGCAGCTGAGGGGGGACCACGGGAATGCATTTGCCCATATTGATCACTCTTCCAGCTGGTAGAGCACTGACAAAAAAAAAGAGGAACATGCACACATTGCACACATTTCAAATCCAGAAGGGTCAGGCCCCAACCAGATTTATACTGATTTATCCCTGGAGATGAGCCATCCAGCTGTTGAGCATCGAGACACGTGGGAGGGACCATCAGAGGAGAAAGCCTCACTTCTCCTCTGCATCTTGCCCTCTGACATAGGATGGCTGATCCACCTGTGGCAACCAACTCCTTTTAGGCTCAGGACGTCCCTCCACATCTCACCACTGGTTCCACGCTGCCCAAAAAGCTGTTTGGGCTGCAGGAGAGGCTTCCTGCAGCTGCCAGGACCAGCTACACGCAGATGGACAGGGTTGGGTTTACATCACTCAGTGAAATCAAGCAGATGAGGGAAATATTCCCCATTATCTCAGCAGCTCAGGTTCCCATCCACCCGTGTTGCCCCACGGCATGGTTAGACTCAGGGCAATGCCCTCATCCCAGTGCCGGGTGCAGCCTTACCAAGTGAAATGCCTCGTGGGAGTGCTGGAAGCTCAGCAGCATGTACTGCAGGACAGACAAAGCCCCCTCTCTCACAATGGGGTACAACAACTTGGAGAAGACCTGGCAAGGGAGGAAAAAAGCAAATGAGAAGACAGGATGGCACCGCAACACACAGGAGAAGGGCTTGGTAGGAAGGAGAGGCCCTGGGCATCTACCACGGCTGCTGGTCTGTCCCTACTTCACACTGGATGTCCAAGCAAGCAGCCTACAGTCGGTCCTCCAGAGCCATCTCCTGTCCAGAGCATGGTCCTGGGGCATCCTAAAAATACCGTGTGGGTTATCCTCAGCCTTTCAGGCCTGTGCAAGGCCTGGCAGAGCAAGGTGCAGAGCTCTGCAACGCCCCTGAAACTCTGTAGCTCCTGATGGACGAGGGTGTGCTAGCACAGTGGGATGCTAGATTTTCTAAAATGTGCCTTTTCTGTTTCATTGTGATGTTTGGAACTTTATCACTAACCTTTCAAGCAAAGAGATAGAAAGCAAAAGCCTTTTTCGAAGGCTAAGTAATGATATTTATACTACTGTACAGAAAACGGCATAAGTTGACAATGCCCTCTACCCCTTTCAGGTGATACTTCTGAGAGTTTCCAAAAATCGCATGCTATTTTAAGGTCTATGTCCTTTTCCTGTGCACTAATAACCAAAGGAAAGATAAAGACAAACCACAGATGCTTGACTACACACCCACAGCCCACTGCACATGGGGAATCGTAGGGACAAACGCAGTTACTGATGGTGTTTCAATACAGATAATTATAGTCTTGATAACTTCTATGGTGACTTTCACTGGAGGCTCAGCTAGATATTATCCCCATTATATGAATGAGGCAACAACAGAACGTGGCAACCAGTTTCAGCACTTGGTCACAGGGTTTTCAGAGAGCAGCAAGTAATCACTGCCAAAACAGGTGATGGCAATGGCAGAGGGGTCTTCATCTGTGCTAGTAAATGAATTAAGGCCAGAGCACATGCTTTAAGGCCAGGGCACACACTTTTTTTTTTAAGTGGTGAGGCACTGGAACAGGTTGCCCAGAGAAGCTGTGGATGCCCCATCCCTGGAAGTGTTCAAGGCCAGGCTGGATGAGGCTTTGAGCAACCTGGTCTAGTGGAATGTGTCCCTGCCCATGGCAGGGGGGGTGGAACTAGATGGTCTTTAAGGTCCCTTCCAACCCAAACCATTCTATCATTCTGTGACTTAAAACTGACGTGTGACTGTGTGGACTGTTAATATGCTCACTGGTATGTATTTTGCCTATGCCAACCAGCACTGATCCAGGCAAAGCTGAAGGAGAGCATGTCACATTCCCAAAGGCAGGTTTTACAACAGCTCCATAGTTTGGGAACAAAAGTGTTTGGTTGGCTTGAAAATCCTTGGCTTCTATTATTTCATAACCTTTAAGATATCGGTACCTCTGCATAGCAAGACCTGAAGAACTGCTGGTTGTTCCGGAGAACATCATTCCTCGCTGAGAACACGGTGTCAGCCCACCACCCCACGCAGTGTTCATAGAAGGTGCAGGTGACACAACAGTCCCTTCAACACCCCCTGGGGCAGCACACTCTTTTCTATACATCTCAAGTTACACCTCATCCTCATTTAGTTGAAAGGCAAGAAGAAATCTCAGGTGCAAGACGTCTGTTGTTCATATTCATGTTTAGAACACACTGACCTTTTCAATTTTCGAAAGAGTAACTTCAATCAAGATGCTGAACTTTTTCACTGCAGCCAAACCCTTCAGCAGAGCAATGATCCACTTGTCTATGTTCTTTCCCAGGGGCCAGGACACCCAGTCGATCATCCTGAAATGAAATACAAACTCTTAAAGTAAATTTAATGCAGGTATTGTGAAAGCCAAGCTCCGCTCTGGGTTAAACCTCCTCCAAATTCTTGTCTAGTCAGTGGGATGACCAAGTAAGAGACAGGCTCTTCATAAAGCATTTCACATATTATTGGAAGCACAGCAGATCCTGAAGTGGAATTACCCCAATGTCATTATCACACTGTGGTTCATCAGAAGAGCAGACCCAGGTTTTTAACACTGTATGGTGCTCTATATACCACCCATGTGAGGTGTTGATAGAGGTCTCTGCATTGTCGCTGTTAGAAAACAAGTGATACCGGTATGACCTCTGCATGAATAATGGTAAGGAAAACCCATTCAGATTCAGGTCTTTTAATTCTCTTGTGTGGGAAACACTGATTTCCAGAAACACATTTTAAAAAAATACAAACCTGATAACCTTAATAGAAGTCAGATATTCCTGAATGTCACAGCTACCAAATTTCCTCTATAGCCACTCAACCAACATGTTGTTATGGTTCTGCAAGCAATAAGTACTTTAGAGAAGTCACTCATAAAAGAAATAACCTCAGGCTAAGTGATGACACATTGTTTCTGTTTAAATTTAATGTTAAAAAGAAATGGGAAGTCAGTAAGGCTTGTGATCTCCAAGGGTCAAAAGTTGCTAGCCATTTCAGGGTCTTTGATTTGAAGATATCCCAGATCTTCAGCCTTCCACCTCAGTCCAGCTATCTTACCCAATCAGTCTCTTCTGCTTATCAGCCTCTATCACATGCAAAATATATGAAAGGAACACAGATAACTAACCACCACAAGGCAAAGAGCAGGAATAAGTGAAGTCTACAAGGAACTGGAAAAACAAAAGGCTAACCAGAAAAGAAATCTTGAAGAGCGGAATATGTTGGTATGTTGAGAAATACCAAAAATCAAGCCAAATTGGATAATTAAACAAATACCAGAAAAGCTTCCGCAGACATTTGCATCAGAGGAGAATAAGGGAAGTCATGCAATCACTATATATGGAGAACGTGATGGTGATTAAAGATATGATATGGTCTCTAGACGTGACTTCCAAACTAAACACATCCCCCGTCTCCATTTTCAGCAAGAGGAAGAAATTAATCAGGATGACAAAGAGGAGCCAGATAAAAGATTTGCTAATGGGAACTAGAGCAATGACAGCTCATATGAAAGCGAAACATGAAGGGCTCATGAAGTCCAGACAAGAGGAGTAGTTGATTTCCATCATGTAAAATTCAACTCTGGTTAGTTTTATTGCTTCTATTAACTTTGGCATGGTGCTTTACATGGAAAAAAGAGGAGGACAGTTCCTATAATAAAGACAGACAATGAATGAATGACTGAGAAGAAGGGATAGCATGCCACAGGGAGTTACAACAGATGCCAAAATCAGGTTTGTCAGGATATACTGAATTTCTAGTCAAAGCACAGGAGTAGATGACATCTGACTGGCTATCTGAAAGAAGGCTACAAGCAATGTTCTTTGGGATCTAATGATGTTAGCACAAACATCTAGATCATGGATATGATATCTCTGATGATGCAAAGCTGGGAAGCATCAACACGAGAGGAGGATGAAGGTATCACAAACAAGACCCTGAGGATTGGAGACATAGAACCAGGAGGAAATATGTTGATTCAAAATGCATGCAAGGCAGCAGAAATGGAAGCTACATGATGGTAACTTGTCTGCTTGAAGACGACCAGCCAGCCAGCAGGTGACTACAAGTTCCCAGTGTAACAGCAGCCACAGAAAAGACCAGCACTGTGCTGTGGTGAAGAAAAAAAGGTGTTTTCTACAGTAAAACAATGACTTCTTAAGCTGTGCCATGAGACCATGATGGACATAAGGCCATGATGAACCAGACCTGGAACATGGTACACAAACATCACCATCCATGTCCAAGTCCATTGAACTGAAGGAGGTGTTGAAAAAACCTGTTAAGGTGGTCAGGAAAATGAAGAATATTTCCTGTAAGATAAGCTTAAAATAACCTGGCTTCCTTAGCACAGCCACAGGAAAGCAGAGATGGGAAGGGACTGCTCTGCCTGCATACATTGAAAGAATAAATGCCAGGGAGGGAAAAGAGTTATTTCAGCTATTTATTTCAGCTTATTCTGGCATACGATGGCCAGAAATACATCTAGGCTGGCTATTAGAAGAGAGATTCGAACCATTAAAGCAACCCAATGGTGGAACAATTATGAAAGAAGAGCAGTGGGAGCAAAAGCCCTTCCTGCTTTGAGGAGTGTAGTTGAACATTTATGAAAGGGGTCTGTAATGTCAACACTTAAAGCAGGGAGATGAATCCGGAGATCCAAAGGTCCCTCTTCACCCTATCTTGTTTTACACTGGCTTAAAATAACCTTGTCCAGTTTAAGCTATTTTTTACCAGTACTAAGTGGCTAACTTAGAGTCTTACCTGCTGCCTGCCTGTGTTACTACAGTGGGAAGAAATCACATTTTAAACTCACATTGCACTTTCCACACTGCAAGAATTCCATGAATGTTTTGGAATCCAGAGTCCTAATTTTCCATTGATTTGGTATGCTAAACCTTTAAATGCTCAGATCCTGATTTCCAGAGGTTGCAAGTGTGTGACAGCAGATGCCTTCTTCATCTGGACCTGGGGTCTTTGAAACAGGTACATCCCCAGGATAAAAATAATTAGAAACAAATCAGTGAGCACTTCTGCAGTCATGGATGCACATTAGTAGAGTTTATCTGAAGAGGCAAACTCTAAAAGGTGGTCCACAAAAGAGATTGTGGTGTACACTTACACCAGCAGGTGCCAGGCTTGCTTTTTGCTACCACTATTTGTTCTTCAAACGCTTGATCAGAAACTCCACCCCACGTCCAGTTTATCCTGCTGCTGCTAACTCCCAAACCCAAACTTTGGAGGAAGAGACTTCTGTATGTGACCAGCATCAGGGATCCTACAGTATCAGGGATCGTAAGCTGAAGGATCCTTTCAACTCATATGTTTTTCTTTGATTTTCTAGGCATGGAGCACGCACTCATCGAAAGGCCAACAGTCGTGTAGCTCTCTGGGGCACCCATCTGCTGTAAACACACCGCCAAAACTTCCGCATGTCTCCTCAGTGATCTGAATTATATTTTGCAGGCTCTGCTTAATGTTTGGCTAATTCTGGGTAATCATTTACTCATCCTTCTGCCTGACAAACAATGTTTTAAGGCATGATGCAATTGATTTTGCAACCTCTGTATTTAGACATTGGCACTGTTAGAGGATTTATCGCCTGTAGCTCACAGCAGCAGATTCCCAGAAGGAGAAAAAGATGGAGAAGAGAGTTAAGAACTGAACTGATAACTTAATCTTTTGTCTTAGATTGCTTGGGACTCTGGGAAAACCATGACCTTCCCCAGCAAGTCACAAAGAAGCAACCCCTTTCTGCATACATAAAGTTCCCATCGGGAATAATGCATGTTTCTGTCATGCCACCTTACTGGAGGGACACAAATCCTGTAATAAGAAGAGGAAGAGAGGTGTTTCTAGCAAGATCAGATCACAGCAGCTCCCTTGGGTTAAGTCCATGTACATGTGGACATCACACATTTAAATGGAAACCTCTAAGGCAAACATGGGTTGAAGATATTCCTAATCAAGTCTGGAGCAAGGAGCAAGGCACTGGAGCATAGAGGAGCAATAGGACTTGGAGACAAGTGTGCAAGGAAGATCTAGTGATGCCAAAGAGGGCACTGGCTTGGCAAAGACCAGCTGTAGCATGTCAGGTAGTATTTCACCCACCACTCATCATCATGCCTTGATGTCTCCATTGACTCTGCCTGCACAGGGGGCAGAGATAAACATTGTACAGGACTGAGATCCAGATCAACAGCATCTGACAAATATCATGGTGGGATCCTTGAAACAGTTTGGTATAGCTCCCTCTCCAAGATTTTTGGCTGTGACTGGTGATTTAGGATGAACTCCTTCTGAAGGGAGGCAGGGAACAGCATAAAATTCTGTAAAGGAGATTTTTATGAAGAAAAGGCTCTCAACAGCTGCTGGAAAAAAATAAAAACTATTCCAGACATCTTATGTTGGGCATCCCATAACACGACTTTTTCTAAGAAAAAAGAAACCAAATAAAACCAAACAAATATCATCATCATCATCCTCAGTCTTTATTCTAGTTCTCTAGGCCCTCAGGGCTGGAAGGAAGGGTCCAGAAATTCCCCTTTCCCCACGCACTCATTACAAGACAGCACCAGCCAAACTGGTTGGGACAAAACCAGGCAGAGGAACCGAGTGGAGTTTTGTGGTAGGTTTTAGTCTGAACTGAGAATGACATTCACTAACACAACTTCTCCTACCTGCCGATGGCCGTCATCATTTGCACATCGGTGATGCTGTCATCATTGGTTAGGTTCCTTATGACGCCGTCCATGAGCTCCAGAGGGACAAACTGGACCACGCTGGCCAAGGCATTGGACGGCGCTTCCTGCTCCTCTGCAAGACATGGATGATTGCCAGCAAGGAAGACGTTAGTCTCTGGGAAAACCAGGCACATGAGGTCACTTCTTGGCTCTAAAAGCCAAATAATTTCTGCCTATGTAAATGGAACGGATAGTCAGCTGGCGTAATGAGCAATGTGGAGTCCACACTTAGCTGTGCTGGGAGGACAATTCGCAAATCCCAGTGTAGCCCATAACAGGGTTGGGTCATAGCAGGTGGGCTGTGGCATAAAGCCACACACAGCCCAAATGGAGGAAGAGATCACAGGCACAAGAACATTCTTGGGCCAACCCTGGGTCCCAAACTCCCCCTGCATGCTCTCTTTCTATTAATGACTGCAAATGATTGCAATGGGATGTGACTGCAGGTTTGCCTGACTGGAGAACCTTCCATAGATTAAGACTTCAGAGGGCACTGAAAAACCCATCTCCTCATAGGCTTAGGAATAGCTGGAGCAGGAGCTCACCTGCCTGCAGAATCCAGCCTTTCATGGCATTGGTACCTCCAAAAATCTGAGACCCTTTGTAAGAACCTAAAGGCCCCAGAACTTGGATAAATGTTTTCTGTCACATCATCTTAAGATACAACCACCCTTCAGAGAGCTAGTAGGGCTTCCTACCGCTAGGTCAGTGAGAAATAACTCCTTAGCTTTACCCTTAGTTTCTGGTAAGGAGGATGCTGTAGAGTCCCATCAAGTCTGCCATAAGAGAATGGCATATGTAAAAGCTTTCAGGTCCCACTCTAACCCGCTGCAGATCAGGTGCTTTCCATTAATCCCAGCTGATGCTGAAAAGTGCTGAAGACACAAACTTGTGCTGCAAATGTTTCAACCCAGTGAACTACTCCTGTGTACAGAATCTGTGGGGTTTCAGGGGATATTGTTTTGCTAGCCTAAAGCCCTGGGTAACTTTTAGGGACACTTGCATATTATATTTAAGCCATGGCTGCATTTCCGGAGTGGATGACATACAAGATATCTAACTAAACAAATTTGTCTTTATCACAGCCAACATTTATATTCTCAGCCTTTCTTTTGTTTAATTACCTGTTGAAGAAATGATAGTGAAGAGCTCCTTCAAAGAGGGCAGGATGGCTGAGGTCTGAGTCCTCCAGATCCTCTGCAGCAGACCGCTCACTTTGTTCACCTGCTCCAAAAACTCCATGATGTCCTCTTCCCCCTCAGAGACGCACTGGAACTGCCCGATGCACCGGATCAGCTGCTGACAAAACAAGACCTGGTGTTTTCCCGTGGGAATGCACTGAGGGTGCTGGGTCAAGAGTTTGCTGATCTTCGCACACTGCTTGGGGCTGGGCCTCTCGCAGACTTTGCGGAGCACCTCGATCCTCAGTAAGTTGAAGATGCTGTTTGCTGACGGGCTTTCCAAGACAAACTGCAGTCCTAATTGTATATAATCGAGTACGTAATGGCTTCTCTTCCCCAGCGGTCCGTAGCCTTCCTGTCGGACATTGAAGAACTCCTCAAATTCCTCCGGATGGTAGTGGCCGTAGACCTCCAAAACCTCTTTCCCGATCTCTCTTTTATACTTGGTGTCCCCCATGAGATAAAGCTTGGTAGACAGCTCCAGCATGGACCAGCATTGCTCGCTGTCCATAGGCTGCTTCGATGCCTCAATGACGCGCCTCACAAGCCCTTGCTTCACGTTGTTGGGGTATGAGGACATCACCACAGCTTCCAGTATCTTATCCATCTCTGCTCCCAGCTGTTGAAAGAGTGGAACACAGCAGCAGATTAGTTCAAGCAGGGTCTGATGAGCTTTCAAGCCCAGGCTGGCAAGAGAGAGGTCAAAGAAGCAGAGTTTGAGAGCTGTCTGGGACCACTATGGAGACGATAATTCTTGTGCCCTTTCAATGGTGGTATTCTGAGGGGTGCAGAAAAAAAACCACTCTGGTGCCATTCGACTGAAACTAAAGCCCCAAAACTGACTGAATATATATAAATAAAGAACTTCTTCAGACTAATCACACAACGAGCATTTTTCTCTTGTGAACAACCAACTACTACCTTACACTTGACCCTAGGAATGGATGAGCTCCCTCTCCTCAAGAGATTCAGCGACTAAAGATGGTGCCCCCCTGTTTCACAAAATCCAGTCCTCACCCGAGGCAGCCTGCACAGACCCACAGAGGGGCTGAGTGGGGAAACAGGGGACAGAGAGCAGAGCTGAGATCTTCCACTGGTGCCGGCTGGCTCAGCTTTCCTCCAGAGGCAGAGATGCTCCCAGTGATGGTCTTCACATTCGGGGAAGGAGAAAAAAGCCTCGGGAAGCAGAGGTAGGATTGCAGCCTCTCTGTGCAATAGCAGGGGTGTACATTTGACATTTAGACCATGCTGCCAGCCACCCTGGCTGAGTGGTGCAGTCTTGGCTGCTCCCCAAGGACCTGCCGCATTTGTATGCAGGACCAAAGCGAGAGGGGAGAGAAACTGCAGAGTCAGGCAAAGTTCCCTATTCGTCACAGCCCGAATTCACCAGCAAAAGAGCGTTAGAGGAGAGAGTGCTTAAAAATAACCCCCAAGGATTTCCCTGGAAGAGCCCAGAACATCTATAGCCAGGTGTTGGATGCACTTCTGCATGAGAAACCCTGTTACAGAGCGATAAAATCAGACAGCCAGGATTTCTTAAAACATATTACAGGGACTATATAAAGGCTCACCCACAGCAGTTCCCCCCAGTGCTACACACTGCACAAATACACGTTTGGAGAACGTCCCTTCC
>NW_010244793.1:0-2091 GCF_000690775.1 Eurypyga helias | reverse complement strand
GGGGGGCAGAGGGGAGAAGGAAGGTAGGTATCATCTTCATTACCTAAATGAGGGAGCCAGGCAGGACAGGTCCATCCATGCTCATGTGTATCTGAGCAGAAAAATAATCACATTTCATTCCTCAGTTTCCTAATCCGTGAAATGAAGACAACACATAGCCATTCCTAGCAGGGTTGATTGAAACTTCCTTCGTTAGCACTTGGAAAGTATTTGAAGCTGTTCAAGTGGGTAGTGATATACTAATGAAAACACATGCACAGGTGGCGTGTACCCCAAGTACAGCTGTCACAGATGCCATGCAGACGGGACCTCAGAGGGTGCCATCCAAGGACCGCCCTGTCCCTGCAGTGAGCCTGTATGTAAGCCAGAGAGTATCTTCTCTCCTGGTAGATGGCTGCTTGCTGGTGGAGAAGGAAAACCGTTGCCAGATACAAACCTCAAGTTCCGGCTTAGAGCTGCTTGGCTGGGAAGCCTTCCCACTCGATCAACCATCACCTCTTCCCATCATTGTTTCCCCCACAATCTCACAAGATGAAAAAAAAACCCCATGGCCACCTCCCCATCCAGTGATGACAGCAGCTTACACTGCAATGGCTTTCCAGGAACGCACCTTGGCCGTTCTGTTCCCTGCCTGTATACTCATCTGCTCCTCTGATCATGTGCTGGATTAATTTTTCCCTATCAAGCACCATTTCTACCTTCCCTGCAACAAGCCATGGCAGAGCTGATGCTCCTCATTGCATTGTTTTCACAGAGTAGAAGAAATAAGCAGGACTTTTGAGGGACCAGCCTGCATTAATCCAGTAACAAATGAGGACAAGTTAAGAGAATGAAAGCCCACAGGTAATGTCTTTTCACCTCAAACAGAAAGTACCACAGTGACAGCAAAGGCTAAAAGCTAACCCGGAGAGCAGGCGGTGCCTGCAAACAGACCAGAAATCAGGATTAGTTGTCCTAACTGTAGCTCGGTGGTCACGTTGGACATATACAGAGACTAACACAGACCTGCAGTCAAGCTTGGTACCCCCTTCACCCCTTCTCTGCAGCTTCACAGCCTGAGCCCTGACATCCCAGACATCTGACAGCTAGATGAGGGACCAGGAGAAGAGCGGAGGATCTACAGTGTTCACTGGTTGTGTCTCACTGTTACATGGTTATTTCCCTGGAGCAATCCACGCTGAGCCTGGCACAGCAGTGTGGAAACACCACACAGGCAGGATGGTCAAAAAATGGCTACAGATCTTTTAGATCTACCCACATAAATCACCACAGTTGTTGTGGTTTAACCTCGTGTCCACAGCCCACTGGTGTATGCTGTGTTGGACGGCTTTATTGACCCTCCCAGAGGTGATGGTTGCCCACTGCTGTGTGACTGGGCTTTTGGCTACCTTAGCACTGCCAAACTTCACCCACATTTTCCATACCGAGAGCCTAATTCTGTCTGAATTTTGGGACAAACTTGCAGCTCCTGAAAGGGTTTGGTTCTTTCTCCACCTGATCACAGAAGGGGACATGAGGATGGGTCAGCCCAGCCTTGCTGCCAGAAGTGCAACCACGTCTCGTCTGACATAATACAGCGAGGACAAGGCTGAACCAAACTCCCTCCATAGTCAATAGACAACCAGGTCCTAGTGGAGAGAATCTAAGGACTGTAAAGGCAAACCATCTACCTCATCAGAAAACCTCGTCATGTCTCATATTGACATTAGGACCTCGAAGACACGCAGGGAGAACCATCCGAGTTGGCCCTGTGGTGGAGGGTCCATGCTCTCCTCACCAATAAAGGACTTTACAGGACAAGGTGGGGCTGTAGGTAACACAGTCCCACCTACATCTCTCTAACTACACTGGTGTCAGCAGGAGGAGACAAACAAGGGAAGACCCTATTGCTCTCTACAACTCCCTGAAAGGGAGGTGCAGAGATGGGGGGGCTGGTCTCTTCTCCCAAGTGACAAGCAACAGGATAAGAGGAAACTGCCTCAAGTTGCACCAGGAGAGATTTATATTGGATATTAGGGACAATGTCTTCACTGAGAGGGCTTTCAGACCTTGGAATGGGCTGCCCAGGGAGGTGGTGGTGTCACCATCACT
>NW_010244792.1:1892-2095 GCF_000690775.1 Eurypyga helias | reverse complement strand
CCTGTGCTTGGGATTGTCCCAACCCCCAACCCTAAATCATTGAGCATCTCGTTAACATCTTTATCAGTGATCTGGATGCGGCGATTGAGTAGACCCTCAGTAAGCCTGCAGACACCACAAAGTTAGGCAGGCGTGTTGATCTGCTTGCGCGTAGGAAGGCTGCACAGAGGGATCTGGACAGGCTGGATTGTTTGGGCCGCGGC
>NW_010244792.1:0-244 GCF_000690775.1 Eurypyga helias | reverse complement strand
TTTTTAAGCTAGAATCGGTGGGGTAGGGCTTAGCAGCAGGATTACATTAGATAAGCCAAGGGTTGGCATGCCATAGCCTGAGTTTGGCAACGGTAGTAGGAACATTTACACTACTCCTGGGAGCACAGATAGCTCAGGAGCGTATCTGAAATGCTTGTACAGCAGTGCACACAGTAGGAGAAACAAACAGGATGAATTGCAAGCTTTGGTCAGCTCCCAGAGCTACAATATCATTGGTATTAGT
>NW_010244791.1:1087-1347 GCF_000690775.1 Eurypyga helias | reverse complement strand
CTTGTAGGATGTGTGTCGTCGTGCAAGGTCCTGGTGTGAGCCACGCGGGCCCTCGTGCAAGGCCAGTCCTCAGGCGGGGCCCTCGTGGGAGGCACGAGGGTCCTTGTGTGAGGTGGGTCCTTGTGCAAGATAGGGCCTCGTGCAAGGCGTGTGGGTCCTCGTGCAGGGGCCTCATGCGTGGCAGACCCTCGTGCAAATGGGCCCTCGTGCAAGACGTGGGTCCTTGTGTGGGGTGGGTCCTCGTGTGAGGCCCCCGGGCA
>NW_010244791.1:804-1017 GCF_000690775.1 Eurypyga helias | reverse complement strand
GCGTCGTGCGAGGCCCTCGTGCAGGGCGGGCCCGCGTGCAAGACGTGTGGGCCCTCGTGCAAGGCCCTCGTGCGTGGCAGACCCTTGTGCAAATGGGCCTTTGTGCAAGACGTGTGGGTCCTCGTGCGGGGTGGGCCCTCGTGCAGGGCCCTCGTGCAAGATGTGTGGGTCCTCGTGCAAGGCCCTCGTGCAAGACGTGGGGGTCCTTGAGCG
>NW_010244791.1:0-308 GCF_000690775.1 Eurypyga helias | reverse complement strand
GTCCTCCTGTGGGGCCCTCGTGCATGGCAGACCCTCGTGCAAATG
Organism: Eurypyga helias; assembly: GCF_000690775.1. Classification (NCBI taxonomy): domain Eukaryota; kingdom Metazoa; phylum Chordata; class Aves; order Eurypygiformes; family Eurypygidae; genus Eurypyga; species Eurypyga helias. Next base: position 263 of record NW_010244791.1, on the reverse strand, counting down.
GGTCCTCGTGCAAGACGTGGGTCCTTGTGTGGGGTGGGCCCTCGTGCAAGGCCCTCGTGCAAGGCCCTCGTGCGAGGCGCGTGAGCCCTCGTGCAAGGCCCTCGTGCGAGGCGGCTCCTGGTGCGCAGGGATGATGATCCGCCCGCGCGCGGAGGGGCTGGACGTCACCTTCAACGTCACCCAGAGCCAGACCTGGCGCCACTACGTCCGCGCCCTGCACCAGTTCCTCGAGCGTGAGTGCACTGGGAGGCACTGGGAGGGCT
>NW_010244790.1:0-465 GCF_000690775.1 Eurypyga helias | reverse complement strand
TTTAGAAATGTCTACAGCACTCTTCCCTTGATGCTGCAATAATGTCCTGCAGTGACTTTCAGCCTGATCGTTCCTTTTGCATAACTGCTGACATGAGCTACGCGTTGGCATTCTGAAGGGCAGCAGTACTTGAGTGAGGAATGGAAATGCACAGTGCCTTTTTAGATTGTTACTTTTCCCAACAGAAGAGGTCTAAAAGCATGGGGAACAAGAATATACATATATAAATAGATATATTCCAAATATTTCTATTGCAATGTCAAGGAAAACGTGAAGCCTAATACTTGTATTTTATTATTATTTAAACTTAAAAGCGCAGAATCACAGAGAATGGTTGAGGTTGGAAAGAATTCCCTGGAGGTTGTCTTGTCCAAGCCCCCTTGCTCAAGCAGGGTCAACCTAGAGCAAGGCTGCTCAGGTCCACACCCAGATGGCTTTTAACTATCTCCAAGGATGGAGACTCCA
>NW_010244789.1:0-686 GCF_000690775.1 Eurypyga helias | reverse complement strand
CTCTGTTAGGGCTAGACAGGATCCTCATGTGTCTCAAAGGCAGCAACATGAACTGCATGTGGCTAGGGTCGGCGTACAGAAGTGGGGTTGTAAACCGAACGTAGGCTGTGCGGCACAGAAGTCACCTTTCACTCCCAAAACAGGATGAGCTCTCTGCACTTCAGCTGCCCGGCATTTCTGTGTGTGAATTCCAAAGTTAATGCGTGTACAGAGCTGACCTGGAAGCAGCAGAGATACGAACAGTTACAAATGGCAGTAAAAGCTTGTAAGCCTCGTGTCCCTTCTTGCTCCTGAATGACTGAATTCTGCTGTGAGACAGACTGTACGTCAGTATTACTGGTGAAGGTTCTTACTGGAGCAGCTGCGCATTCAAAAGGGGTAGAAGGACACGGACAGGTCTTGATGTTACGTCCAACAGAGGGTTGAGACAACCCTTTCTTAAACCCTTTCCGTCCCAGCCACAGACACACCACAGATCCCCTGAAACAAGAATGGAACATCCCCATTCCATCACGAGGTCCAGATCCCAGATTATTTTTAAGAGGGAGGTGAAGAAATGATTAAAAGCAATTTGGACAAAGCAATTTCCTTCTAGATGCTGTGTAACTCCATGAACTCTGATGAGAGCAAACCTTCACCAATTCTGGACGCAAAGGAAGACGAGAATTCATTCAGATTTAATCTAA
>NW_010244788.1:0-1085 GCF_000690775.1 Eurypyga helias | reverse complement strand
GGGCCCGGCCGCGGCTCCCCGTTCCTGCGGGACACAAACACAGGAAAACGCACACGGAGCCAAGCGCTGATGGAGCTTCGGCCTCCTTAAAACATTCCCACCCATCCCTGTCCTCCCCGTGCAGCTCTGCCGAACCTTCCAGCCCGGGTGGCTTTTCCAAAGCACACTTTTATTTTTCAGCCACTTTTGGGAGGGGAAGTGGTGTCCAACCCTCCAGCTCCTACCCAACACGCCAGTGCAACCAGGAACATTCTCAACCACAACAAGAAATAAGCCCGAGCCCCGCTAGGATGTGGCGAGGAGCTGGGAGCAATGGGCTGGGCACTCCGACCGGGATGAACTTCCACCACGTCCCTGCAAAGGCTGAGCCTGGGGGAGTTTCGGAGCCACACGTGAACCCAGACAATTACATCCATCGTGGAACAGAGATGCTGTCACACCGAGAATCCGCTGCCTAAATCCGGTCCCCAGGGGCAGAGGGACGCAGACCCACGGAGCAACGACAGGAAGGAACTGCAGAGCCAAAGCCTCTGGGCCCTCGGGTTTTGCCGATTTTGCCACAATTCACAGAAAACAAGCACCTCTCGAGTGATCGCCATGTATTTCTTGGGTTCTCCAGGATAAAAGCAATGGATTTGCAGCTGATGCCAGGATAATCCAGATGAGAGGAGCTGGGACACCAGATCCACCCGCCCCAACACGAAAAATTCCTCTGCTCTGCTCTGGGGAGACTTCCCCCGCAGTTCTGCTCCAGCTCTGGGCCCCAACAGCAGAAGGACACGGAGCTGCTGGAGGGAGGCCAGAGGAGGCCCCGGAGATGCCAGGAGTCCCGTCCGCCGAGCACGGCACGAGCTGTCAGACACCCGCCTGCTGCTCCCCAGTCCGCACCAGTCCACCGTCCCAGCGCCAGCGGTCATTCGGAGGGGAGGGGTTGTCCTCCCCAGGCAGAAGCCCCACGGCGCCCCCCTGAAGCCCCTTCCTGCGCTACCCCTGAGCCCTGCAGCTCTGGGAATCGAAATCTCATGCCCCAGGCTCCCGGGGGGCAGCAGAGCTGCAAGCAGCCTGCGGCACACACGGACGGCTTT
>NW_010244787.1:0-15217 GCF_000690775.1 Eurypyga helias | reverse complement strand
CGGCTTGAGATAAAGCCGGTACCTCGGCTCCTAAAAGAGAAGTTGGCTTCGCAGGTAACTTCGGAGCTTTCTTGTTTTCCCTCTCCTAAGACATACTGCCATTGGGAATTGTACTTTCCGTCCCAACGTGTGGATCCTCATTTTCTTGAATTCTAAGCTACGCCTGTGCAGTGCTACTTAACTCACTTCTCAGGCGAGGCAGGACTGGTCTTGCTCTGTGGAGCTTTCATCCAGTGACATTCATGAATTTCAGTGGAAACAGCTGAGAATGGGATGGGGCTGTTTTTACTATTGAAACATTTTCCCTGGGATAAAGAGAAGGCTCCGGGGAGACCTCATTGCAGCCTTCCAGTACCTGAAGGGGCTACAAGGAAGCTGAGGGGGACTTTTTACAAGGGCCTGTAGTGACAGGACAAGGGGGAACGGGTTTAAATTGAAAGTGGGGAGATTTAGATTAGATACCAGGCAGAAATTCTTCCCGGAGAGGGTGGTGAAGCACTGGAACAGGTTGCCCAGAGAAGCTGTGGATGCCCCATCCCTGGAAGTGTTCAAGGCCAGGCTGGATGAGGCTTTGAGCAACCTGGTCTAGTGGAAGGTGTCCCTGCCCATGGCAGGGGGGTTGGAACTAGATGATCTTCAAGGTCCCTTCCAACCCAAGCCATTCTGAGATTCTATCTATATGTTACAGATTTAGATAATAACAGGAAGATGCATCTTCCAATAGACATAATAAAGGTGAGGTTTTTCTTTTGCTGATACCATGAAAGATGAGTGCAAAACCTCTGATAAAATCACTGTTAACAGTAAAATGCAATTACATTTTTTTTCTGGATAGACATAAACTATGACCATAATACACATGTGTGGGACCAACTCCTGTGTACTTAGTCAAAAAGCATATCAGCGTTTCGTATCAGCAATAACGCTTGCCCTTTCCTAAAATGGTATGTAAAGTCAATCACACAGTCTTTTAATGAGCTGTTTGATACAGTTCCCATTGTCCTTAACACACTGCTAGGGACAGAGCTTTAATACTTCATTTTGAAAGGGATTTACAAGAAGAACGTCAGGCGTTGAAAGAAGATCAAAAAATATGTCGGAGTAGAGCACAGAAATACTTTATAGAGACAAACAGAAGAAGAAGGTAAGTAACTAGGGTTCATTTGGTGGGAGACTGTAAAAAAGGTGAGACAGATGCTTGAAACAGCTTGATGTATTTCTACTGATTGCACATTCACACTGTTAAATAGGCTCGTTGTTTTGTTCTAGAGGAATCTAGACTGAAAAGTTTCACCAACCCAGTTTCTTGCTATAGGACAAATAATATATCAAAAGAACAATATTCTGGGTTACTCGCTACTTCTTGGAAACTCACTGTAGTTATCTTTTATTGTGTAACAGTAAAGGTAAGCAGCGCTTTCATTTCATGGACCTGCATTTCTAGTATTATTCTGGGGTTTATTGGCTTCAATGGGTGTGAAAAATGCCTTCTGATGTGCAGTGCGGGTCAGTAGGCAGGCACTTGTCATTGCCTCCTGAAGTGTGTGCCTGCGTTCTGCATGGCATAACAGCTGCACAACCCCTGGGTGGTTGGGCTTTGTGCTCCCACTTCCCAACAAACACAACACAAAGTCTTTCTGGAATATTCTTATCATAAAGTTATTCTGCATTGACATTTTAAACAGAGCTTTGAATATTCTGCCTTTCTGCATACATGAGAATGCAAAGTCATTAAACACCTTGTGACAAATGGGTGAAGTAATGACACACTGAGATGTTTTGATGAAGTGCTGTGAGTAGTTTAGTGGGCACAGGGGGCTTGTCCCTAGCATTGAGCTCATACTTGAACACAGGGGAGACTCGGCTGTGTATGGTGTAGAGGTAGATGGGTTGCTCTTGCAAGCCCCCAGCCTCAGATCAGGTTCCTCTGCCTAGTGTTAACTCATTAACACACATCCCCATAGTTCCTCTATCAGATGTTGTCTGCTGTACAATGTTTGCTCACTGAAATACCTTGATACCTCTTAAGAGATGCAGTAGATATTAATTATACTGCCATTTTAGCTTGAAGGTATGTGATGTCAGCATATGTTTTGAAATATAAAGAAAAATGGAAGACGAAGTATAATCACCTGGGTATGATTAAAAACTGTGCAACTCACAACCTTTGCAGATAATAAACTCTTAGCTGAAATATCTTCTTTAGTTTTCCGGAACACTACCACTGTAACACGACACATCTCAGATGAACACTGTTTATTGTATTACTGGTCTTGAAATATTATAGCCTAATGTAAAGGCAAACACCAGACAGCTTGCGTATTTTTTACAGACTGGTGTAGTTAAACTAATGCTGGTTGATATATAAATACATTTCCATATGAATTTCATTGCAGCCTTAGGAAGTGCAGTATAAATCTAAGTTACCCAGGTGAGCCAGTTAAAAAATTAGGTCTGGTATTCATAAAATGAAATTGTTTCCATTTGTGATAATTGAGAATGCCATAACTATAAGCACAATAAGCAGTTCAGATAGAAGTCTGTGGTGACAAGTCTTCCCCTAAGAACTGAAAAGGAGCTAATTGTCTAATGTGAGAAAGGTAGTAAGTGCATACAGTATTAATAAGCTGTGAAATGTAATTCAAAATTAAGGGTCATTGCATATATGAAAGAAAGTAATTTGGAAATAAAAAGTTCCTTGAAACTGAATATTTTTTCCTGACAGTTATGCAGGTAGGAAGTGATTTTTCTCCTAATGGATCAAGCATCAGGACACGTATGAAATCCATGTATGAGCCAAGATCCATGGGCTTTCTAACACATGTAAAGGTGTTAACTATGATGATGGTTTCTCAAGAGTAGCATGACTTCTTTAAACTCCACATTCTTACCTGGCAGCACCCTAAATTCTCCCTGACAGGGCTTACAGGCATGTATCAGAAGTTATTCTTGGCACTGCTGGTTTAGAATTTCAAAACTGAAATGGTTTCTCTCATATATTTTTCTTTCAATATGTGGGGAGTAGACTTGAGTGCACTGTGAAGTACGACAGTTCGTTTTCTACTTCTCACCTTCACACAGAATGGTAGAGCTTGGAAGGGACCTCTTGAGGTCATCTGGTCCAACCCCCCTGGTCAAGCAGGGCCACTTAGAGACGGTTAGCCAGGACCAGCTTTTGAGCATCTCCAAGGATGGAGACTCCACAACCTCTCTGGGCAACCTGTGCTCGACCACCCTCCCAGTAAAAAATGTGTTTCTTGATGTTAAGAGGGAACCTCCTATGTTTCAGTTTGTGCCCATTGCCTCAGGTCCTTTTAGTGGGCACCACTGAGAAGAGCCTGGCTCTGTCCTCTTTGCACCCTCCCTTCAGCTCTTTATATACGTTGATAAGATCCACCCCAAGCCTTCTCTTCTCCAGGCTGAACAGTCCCAGCTCTCTCAGCCTGTCCTCACAGGAGAGGTGTTCCAGTCTTTTAATCATCTTTGTGACCTTTTGTTGGACTGTCACCACTAAGACCATGTCTCTCTTGTATCGGGGAGCCCAGCACTGGACACAACACTCCAGGTGTGGCCTCACCAGTGCTGAGCAAAGGGGAAGGATCACCTCCCTCAACCTGCTGGCAATGCCTTGCCTAATGCAGCCCAGAATACCACGAGCCTTCTTTGCAGCAAGGGCCCATTGCTGGCTCATGTGCAATTTGGTGTCTGCCAGGACCCCCAATGGCTTTTCTGAAAGGCTGCTTCCCAGTTCGGTGCCCCCCAGCATGTCCCAGTGCTCAGGGTTGTTCCTCCCCAGGGGCAGGACTTCGCACTTTGTCTTCTTCAACCTCAGGAGGTTCCTGTCAGCACATTGCTCTAGCCTGTTGAGGACCCTCTGGATGCCAGCACGACTCTGGTGTATCAACCACTCCTCCCAGTTTGGTGTCATCTGTAAACTTGCTGAGAGTATATGCTTCCCCATTATCCAGATAATTTTTGGTTGACAGCTGGCTGAATAGGAGCCAGCAGTGTGCCCAGGTGGCCAAGAAGGCCAATGGCATCCTGGCCTGCATCAGGAGCAGTGTGGCCAGCAGGACCAGGGCATGGATTGTCCCCCTGTGCTGGGCACTGGTGAGGCTGCACCTTGAATCCTGTGTTCAGTTCTGGGCTCCTTACTTCATGAAAGACACTGAGGTGCTGGAGCGTGTCCAGAGAAGGGCAACGGAGCTGGGGAAGGGTCTGTCCATCTGCCTGTCTGCTAATCGACCCCATACATCAAAAGCTTGCTTATGAGGATCTTAGGGGAGGCAGTATCAATATCCTTAGTGAAGTCCACATGGACAATATCAACTGCTCTCCCCTCATCTACCAAGACAGTAATTTCTTTGTAGAAGTTTATTAAGTTGGTCAAACATGACAAAATTTAATGTCAACCTTAAATTTATAAAGCCTCTGGTGAAAAGTAATAGCTCTGAATTTCCTTTAGCAAATAGATCTAAGGAAGATACAGCAGAGCTTCTGCTCTATTCTCAATTTTGTGTCATTTAGGTTCATTCTTTTTGTGTTGTGTTGTGGAGAAAAACATATCTGTGGGGTTTTTTTGTGTGGTGTTTTTTTTTTTTTTTAAGAACCACCACCAGTTTACCTTTAAACAAGGCTATAGCAAGTCTGAGCCCAAGTCTGAAAGCCCCTAATGCCCATAGCTGTTTAAGCTAATGAGCACTGCACATGCAGAGAGCTTGCAGATTGAGGTCTTCTGTTTTCAACCTTTTTCTAAAGGTATTTGAAATTAAATTTTCCCTGAAAAAGTTGATCTGTTTTCAGGACCTGTAAATGCAGCAGCTTCAGCATTAAAAAACTCAACTTCTGGCAAAATGTGCTCAGTTAATTGGTTTATTAGTAGAAGACAAAAACATCACTTGCACAGCAAAGAGCAACTATAGCTTTGCAAAACAAAGTATCATTAACTGCAGTCACAGATCTTTTCCAGAGTGATCGCTTTGAGGAACCCATATTCCTATCCTATCTGGCAGCATCAGTTCTTTGCATCTCTGGTATTGACCAAGCCCCTTAGTTTAGTTTTAACAGCAGTGCTTCAACACAGCGAACACCCAGCCTACTGCTTAGCTTTACACAAGCTGCCTGAGTATCAACAAAGTCATTCCTTTATTGGATTAATAATACATGAAGGTGTGATTTCAAGATCAGTTTAAGAATTAAATACACTCTGGGGCAATAGGTGACAGCTGAGAGAGTTGGGCTTGCTCAGCCTGGAGAAGAGAAGGCTCCAGGGAGACCTTATTGCAGCCTTCCAGTACCTGAAGGGGCCTACAAGGAGGGTGGGGGGGACTTTTTACAAAGGCCTGTAGTGACAGGACAAGGGGTAACAGGTTTACCCCTTGGATCTCGGAAGTTCTTCCCAGAGAGGGTGGTGAAGCACTGAAACAGGTTGCCCAGAGAAGCTGTAGATGCCCCATCCCTGGAAGTGTTCAAGGCCAGGCTGGATGAGGCTTTGAGCAACCTGGTCTAGTGGAAGGTGTCCTTGCCCATGGCAGGGGGGTTGGAACTGGATGGGCTTTAAGGTCCCTGCCAACCCAAACTATTCTATGATTCTATGATATTTTGTTTAAATAATGGTATTCAGGAAATAGGAGCTACTGACTGAGCATATATTTGATATAAATGAATAGGATGTCATAGTTTGTGTTTATATACCACGGTACTTTTTAAATACCAGCTACCAATCTGCTGGGGACTGTAGCCATCCCACTGTTATTGCTCAATCCATAATGTGTATCCCATTTTACTGCGATGTTACTGGCTGCAGGTAGTTGGTTCATTCTGGAAATCCAATTGTCTGTGTGCATTTTTAAATAGTTAGTTATCTTAGTTCAGAATTTTGAATTAATTTGAAATCTGATTAGCTAATCCACCTGTTGTAATTGGGAAGGAAACACTTTCCCAATTTATATCTGTTTCAAATCTATTCCCATTACTGTTTTTTTTCAAAAATACTTTGTTTTCAACATATGCACAAGCCTTGTGCTCCACCTACTGGCTGATTATCATTGATTAGTTAATAAAAACTAAATTATTCATCAGTGTTGTTGATGCAGAACAAAAAGCCGTCTAGTGCCAAAATGGGAGAAAAATGTTAACACTTGGTAAACGGAGCGGACAGAGTCTTAAGAATTTAGTATTGCTTTCTACATCAGACTGAAACTGAAAAGTAGTGGTCACTGTAACCATGCAGTCCTGTAATCCTGTATTGCCATTTCTGGAAATGGGCCACAGGGCTGTGCTGAATTTGCAAGGCCTCAGGCCAGATGCTTGCCAAGCTTGTGCTCTCTGAACTTTCCCTGACCTGCCCGCAGCTTTGTTTTGCTTGGTTTAGCTCTAACAGCAATTTCGCTAATTGACCAGGTGTCTGTGACTAATTTAGTTTGCCTTTGTTTATCTTTTTTATGCTATGACTGTAGTTTTATATAGATAGCAGTAACAAGCAGTTATTCTGTGTAGAATGAGATATTTATGGCTCCAACACAGGGATGTAGTGTATGGAAACAGATGCCGGGTAGTATTGCAGAGGCCCTGAGAACCGGCGGTGCAGGATGCGGCCTGGAGGAGTACAGGCAGGGGATGATAAGAGATGGCACACAGGCTTGACACTGGAGACCCCACGGCCATAAACAACTCACCTATACCCAGTTAAAGAAATGCAGACCTAGATCTGACAAAACTGGCCTTCGGGGTAACAAATAAAACAAAAAAATAATATGTAATATATGTAAAAGTCACCAGGTGTGGAACATTTCAATGTACTGTGGAGCTGCAGAGCATTGAAGAAATAACAAAAGTGTAAAAGCATGTTAGAAAATATAAAAAGGACTCCAAGTGAATCCTGGGGCGAGGAAGACAGGAGCATTAGCATGAACATCATACTGCTCTGGGCAAAGGGACTGCAGATGCTGACAGCGCACCGTAGCACACCAGCACCACCAGAATGAAACCACCAGCCTTGGGACAGAGAAGAGCAATGGAAGTGTGAGCAACAGGAAAAGGGGTAGAAACTCAGTGTGTGAATAGCAATTCCAACTGTATTGTCACTATTATATTTCTGTTATTAGATATCAGGAAGAAATTCTTCATGGAGAGGGTGGTGAAGCAGGTTGCCCAGAGAAGCTGTGGATGCCCCATCCCTGGAAGTGTTCAAGGCCAGGCTGGATGAGGCTTTGAGCAACCTGGTCTAGTGGAAGGTGTCCCTGCCTATGCCAGGGGGGTTGGAACTGGATGGTCTTTAAGGTCCCTTCCAACCCAAACTATTCTGTGATTATTGAGGCTTTCTCTGCATAAAAGTATTCTAACTGTATTACTAGTTTTTGGTAACAATTATATCTGGATTAATTAGACTCCTAAGATTTTAATTATGCTAACAAACAAAATCTGTTAGCTTTATATATGGTGTGCTTACTTTTTACCCATAAATGAGATTTGGAGTGTAACACCTGGTGGATAGTGTGGGCAGCACTCCTGGGAGCCTTTGGGTCATTTTGGAGGACAGCCCTCTGTAAACCCTTATGGTGCTGTAAGGCTCAGTCCTCCTGAAGCCCTTACAGCAGTCTGGGGCTGTCTTTTGGTATTCAGTGTATGATAATCAGAGAAGATGAGGGAATAGCGTTAATATGCATCCCTGTGATCCTGGAAAGTATCGCACTTAAACAGAAAGAATTGATTTATGGGCAAACTCTGCAGATCCTTTCAAGGATACACAGTGTGTTTCCTGTTTGCCCAAGAAGGGGATTTTGAGTGGGACCCCATTCTAGCCTTTTCTTGATATTGCTGGAGTCATTAAGTATACAAGTACCCTCCTACCTCAGTTTTAAAATTGTACTGGTTTGCAAACATGATATGGCAGTGGATGAAGAATACCAACTCATTATCAAATGGTTCATTTTGTAACATTCCTTATGCACTGTATATATTAATTTTTATTTATTTTCATCCAAAGTAGTAGTAAGCATTTAGTCCACCTGGGAATGCAGCATCCATCACTTCACTGTGAAGATAATTTAATAAAATTAACCAGGAAATAGTTCCACCATATGGTCATACTGTTTTTAACATAAAAATGCCTTCCACATAATGTCTGTATATGTGAAACTGCTAAATATTTTAAGTTTCATATTCCGAATTCACTATAAATTTTTGGCAGCCATTTCAAAACTTGCTGCACCGCTGCATTGTTTATAGTAGACCGAAAAACTGGGTTAAGAAAACACCAGCCAGGAAATTCTTGTGCTAAGTCTTCATCTTAAAGCCATACTCTTTTGCCAATATTACATCTGTGAGATGAACCTAAGCTGGTGCCTTAAGGAGAACGGATGAACAAACATTTGTGTTAACTGTTTTTCCGTAAGATATCAATGTGCATTTGCAAAATTATTTATTTTACAGAATGCACCTGGGTGTCACAATTTATATTCTGGGAGGTCAGGAAGTTAATGATGCAGGCTTTGATGAATGTCTTTAACCTTACATTTAAAATAAAATCCTTTTTCTCCTTCATGTCTTAATCCAAACCAAATAATGATCAGAATGAGCTGTGGTGAAAAAGACCTCTTGCATCAGCATTTAGACTTGCACGTTCCCAGCTATATGGAGCAAGAGTCCTTTTTTTTTTTATGCCAGTTATTAGGAATGTGGAAGAGTGCAGCAAAGTCAGACTCCAAACTTGTTTTAAAAATAAGTGAATAAAGGCTCTGTAAGAATTTCCTTTTTGGAGTTATAGTCTGGAATTACTCCAGGTGCAAAGTTGTAGAATTTCCCACATGTCTGAATTTAACAACTGCAGTTCAACTAAAGGCCTTCTTGAGTAGCTTCTAGAAATATTAAGGAGATCAAGAAGAATGTGTTGGAAGTACTTACTAGGATAAGCAAGTCTGTTTCCTCTATTATGTTTTTCCTATTTTTTAAGTCAGGATAAAGATGTGAAATATTACAGATTTCTGTATTGGATCTTAAAATGAGTGAAATACAGGAATACTGCAAGTTGAGAATGAACTCTAATTCTACTTCTGAAACTTCTGGACTGCACAGACAAAGTTCCTGCAAAAAATTTAACCAAATTATAATAAGATGGTTTTTATGTGGGTAGATTCCTCTGCAGATTTTTTCTATTTTTGGGTAACTGCTTATTCGACTTCACCTCATGCCTTAAGTCAAGTTTTCCTGCTTGCTGGCAAACTGACATTTGCAAATGAAACTTGCAGGGTTGGGATCACATTTTAATTTAAATTTGTCTGTTTGCATAATTCAATCTTCTGTCTTACCATTCGTTTGAAGCTGTAGAGCTTTATAACTCTTGATCATTAGAAGAAGAGTTACCTTGAATTGTAGAAATTCACCTGGATTTTTGAAAGTGTAACTATTAAGTGCCATTTGCAATAAAGAAGTTGTTAAAATAAAACATAAGCTACAGTCTGTATACGTTATAGGATCTAATCTCAGCAGTTCTTGTGATCCAAGGCAGTTGTCAGGAATACTGCTGCTGAGAGATCTGGAGCTTCTGAGGGAAGTGCACTTCCAAAGTAGAAGTGGTAAACACACTGTTCACTGACATTTTGATTTCTGACCTTGGAGAACGTTAATCTAGAGTGCTGTATACATTAGGAAAAGCGGTAGATCATAGAACTACCATAGAATCCTCCTCAGCTTCTCTGGGCAACCTCTTCTAGTGCTTCAACACCCTCTCCATGAAGAATTTCTTCCTGATATCTAACGTAAATCTCCCCACTTTCAATTTAAACCATTACCCCTTGTCCTGTCACTACAGGCCCTTGTAAAAAGTCTGCCCCCCAGCTTTTCTGTAGGCCTTCTTCAGGTAGTGGAAGGTGCTCTAAATTCTCCCCAGAGCCTTCTCCAGGCTGAACAAGCCCAACTCTCTCAGCCTGTCCCCATAGCAGAGGTGCTCCAGCCCTCTGAGCATCTTTGTGGCCTCCTCTGGACTCGCTCCAACTGGTCTATATCCTTCTGATGTTGAGGGCTCCACAGCTGGACGTAGCACTCCAAGTGGGGTCTCACCAGAGCAGAGTAGAGGGGCAGAATCCCCTCCCCGCGCCCTTCTGGCCACACTTCTCTGGATACAGCCCAGGATATGGTTGGCTTTCTGGGCTGCCAGCGCACACTGCCGGCTCACTCCACTGCTCTGTTTACAGTGCATTTCCACTTTAAATATATATATATATGTAGTCTTCATTTTCTATTAATGAAATGCAATAATTTTTCCCTGAAATTGGGAAATCTCAGTAATTTTTTCAGTAAGTTTTCACAACCATGTATATATGAATTTTCAAATTAAAGTTCTTTATGTCCCTCTCTGCTACACTTTGGCTTCCAAGTGGATTAAGTGGATATTCCTATAAAAATGTGTACTTAGGAATTACTTGGCTGTTTTCCTATTTTTTACTATTGTGCAATTACAGCTTTTAAACTTGCTAAGATAAAAAGTACCTACTTCAAATTCTTTTTCTCTTTGTTTTCACAACTGATCAGTCAGTATTTTAAAGGGTTACTAGAGAGCGTTGTATTGAATATTTCAGATTGAACTTTCTCCCTGAAAAGCAAAGGGAAGAATAATTAAAATAGTTTGAGTTAAGGAGTTGGTCTGTTTAATAGGATCTTTGCTCCAAGAAGATCTATGAAGCAACTACAAGTGATTGAAATTATGGGGAAGTATCTTCTTGTGATGAGAGAAGCAAAGACCATATGGCTGAGCGTTACTGCCTTTCTTTCCACTGATGCTGGCTAGGAGCAGCACCCTGCCTGCTGTAGTAGTGACCTGTAAAATCACATTTCTGAACACACAGAGCTCTTCAGAGATGGGAAGCTTCCACTTCTAGTGATCTTTGCATGGCAGACTTCAGAAGCTTAACTTGGAGAGTTATGTATTTAAGTATTACTTTGCCTACATAGGCACTGTGCCAATTAATTTACTGGTAGAAGGTATATTTCACTCAAGCTAATTTAAGTTTGTCAGGAAAAGTTGATAATTTTTGCCATCAGGAATAAAAAACCCATGTAGCTTCATCAAGCTTGTGCTTACTGAAGGGGAGCTTTGTGACGATGGTTGTCTTTGATTGAGGCCTGATTTGCTTTCCAGCTAGTAGGACATGTTTAACATCTTTGATATTAACAACTGATTCTGTCAATCGCAGTTCCACATTGCTGTTTTATCCATTTTGTGCTACTAGTCTGATTGTCTTACAGGAAGCTTCTTGACAACTGCATATTGATACTAACATGTATTTATAGGTAAAAGCTGTAGTTCCTTTGTGCTATTTCTGAATAACAACTTTTAAACTGTTACTATTTCCCTGACAGCTCATGAAAGGTTACACACACACACAGAGCCTTTGCAGTTCACCTTCCTTTTGATCTGTCCATACATTTATGTGGTGATGTAAAGACTGTGATGAAAGCCGGATCAGTGACAAGAACCGCTTGAGTCTGCATGTTAATTCGTGTATAAGAAAGAATCAAATCTCTGGTTGTAGCTAAAAAATAGAAAGATTATGGCGTGTCTCTTCTTTATCACCTGCTGTCCCATTTATGTTCTGGCAAACCATAAAAATCCAGCTGTGCTGAAGTTTATAGCATTTAATTTATGGGCAAGCAAGCTTTTGTACTAAAATTGCAAACTGACAAGCAAGTAAGTTACTAATATCTTGGTAAATAATTAGACATTATTTATGTAATTAGAAAACATAGGAATCATCTACTTTTGCTTCTTAAATGCAGAGCCTTTGAAGAAAGACGGAAGCAAGAAGAAGAAAAAGAACAAAGACGTAGAGAACAAGTTCTGCTGCAGAGGAAAATTAAATTTCAGGAAGCAACTGATAAGTTTCAGCATGCTCATCTGCCTTCTTCCCAGCACAAGCAAATAGGTTTGTAGATTAAAATTTAACGACTATTCACAATAAAAGTGTTTTTCTATGCATAGAATATAATTGAGGCAAACAGAACAATTCACTTCATGCAAATTACTTTAATTCATTAGTATAAGCCAAACATAACTGAGAAGAAGCTCAGATCTGATAAATACAACAAAAGTGGGTAGTTGCAATTAACATTTTTTTCGCCAAAAAATTGTATTGTGAGATGTGTCATTATATTCTGGTCACAGTAAGTATATCACCTCCTTGGGATATTGTGTCTCCCTGCCTTTTCCACACTTCTTTCACTCCAGTGTGCTTACTGCTGACAATACTGTGCTTTCACAGCCGGGTGTGAAGTGTTACAAGGCCACTGGAAGTTACTAGGAGAGTATAACGATCCCCTATTTGTATTCCCGAATATGAAATATTCAAGAATGTGCATTTTGCTTATGATTAAGTAAAAGCAGTCCTAGCACATATTACATAACTTTTGCTGAATTAGTCAGCTTTTTAAGCTGTTCTCTCACTGCTGGGAAGTAATGAACACTTCAACTCAGTTCCTGCTTTCTTGGAATCGGTGCAGATTGGCAGAAGTTTTTAACAGCATCAGGCAAGTCTGATTTCCAGTCAACTTTCCAGTGTTGAAACTCTTAAGATATGGTATATTACTTAGGTATTCTTTAACAGATTTTCTCTCCCAACTGCAGTTGCGCCAACTGTGAGGTAATGTCTCTGACTTCAAGATCAAATGTCAGATTAAAATAACAAAATAGAACAGTACTGGTTTAGGGCTTCTTCATAGCTTTACTGACAGCCCAGACTGTGTAGCAATATAATGAATCACAATTTTTTTCTTGGTTTTCCTTTATAGAAATTCTGCCTCTGCCACTTTCTACCCTACTTTTCCTTACTTGAAAGAGGCCACATCTTGTGCCTGTCTGGACTCTTTCTTTCTCCACTGATTCGATTAGTAAGTCAAAATTTGGCCTCTATAAAATATCTGCAAGCCATAACTTTGGCTTAGTGCATGAGCGGAATAATCATGATGTAAAAACAAAGTTAGTGTTGGATTTTTTAACCTCCTACTTTGTCAACAGTGCTATCTAAAAACAAGTAGCAGAACTGTTGCATGCATGTAGTACTGTAAACACTTAAATGGACTGGGGTTTTGTTTCAGAGGAACTAGAGGTGCTTCAGCATGTCTAATGATACTAAACCACTCAGTTTATTGTAACAGTCTGGATTTAGGCTTCCAAACTTAAGAAACTTAACCCAATCTTTTATGGTAAACTATTACAATTTTAAAATTTTTTTTTCTATTGTGTGTTTCTTACTCTCATCCCTCTAGTTCAGACAACAGCAGCTTTTCAGTTAGAAGAAGCTCTTGAACTAATTAAAGGACCAGTTTTAACACCAGGACTGTGCTTGCCCAGCAGAAACAAAACCAGCTGCAGGTAAGCATTTCTGTTTACTCTAATGATCAAAGGAAGCAAATTGCTTAGGGTATTCAGTGAACAGCAGACGATTACCCTTTCAGAAACTGTAAGCCATTCTCTAGAGGCAAAGAAAGCATTTCTGTGAACTGTTCCAATGAAACATTAGGAAACATGCTTGACTTGTTTGTGTCCCTTTGGTAAAAAAAGCAGAGGAGATGACGCAAACCTTTTCCCTTCAGTGGAATTCTGGGAATAGTCAGGGCTAACCTGGTCCCCACTGAGTTATAGCCTGACTCAGTTTGCCACGAATATCAAACCATCTGCTGTTCTATGAAGTATAAAGTATTCTGTTCTAGATGAATTCTTATTCTCAACCAGAATTTTTCTTTTTGACATTCAAGGATAGTTTAGTTTGTACATTCATCCCATTTTATCTTCTTTCCTGCTGTCATTCCTTTAAATTTTTCATCCTCTCTAAGTATTTTGAGCATCCTGTTGAGTTTTGCCAGCAATTTCACTGTATATCACATGCAATTTGAATTGCATACTTTTCACTCTACCCAAACACTTTTTCTAAGATACGTTGACTTATCACAGAATATCTCTTAATGCATAGTTCAGCTGCTGTGGTTGATACTCCTTCCTGATTATTCCCTTCCTAAACTCTCATTTCTTTAACATTTCAGTTCAGGGTTTTATTTTAGTTGTTGCTGCTTTTGTTATCACTATTAATATAATTATTTTCTGCATTCTGTAAATTGTGCAGATGTTCAGAATAGAGATAAATTTCTAAATGTCAGAATGGGGTCTCCCTACTTCCGAGCTTCAGTATGTTCTTCCTGATGACATTAATATTCAGTTTGATTACCTATCTACTGCTGATTAAAACATCTTTGCAGGCAACAAACTGGACAATTGAGAAAATATTTCATACTTCTCAGAGCTAAATACTCATGCTCTCTGTTGGTCAACATGCATATAGCTCTACAGCTGTTCCATTGGATTGACATAACAGAGGATCGCAGCCATAAAAACAAACAAAAGACCTACCTGCTGAATATAAGTTCAGATTATGGCAGAAAAAATGTAGATGTTTCTGTACCCTGTCTCAGGGTTCCTGATCATTTGCCTCATTTCACTCAAAAGCTCAATTAAGGATGGCAGCATAGTGCCTCTTCCCCCTGCCTTTTATCATTTGTTTCCTTATTTTTCAAATTTCTTCAAACTGCTTCTTATGCCTCACGAGCTCACAGCTTTCTCTCAGGACATCTTCAAACCACGTACCATTTTTTTAATTTCTTACAGTATAACATTGCTGTTACTCCATATTGTATTTGTATAATTTGAAAAATTCACTATCTGTAATATTGACAGTGCATTCTTTTCATGATTTTCATTTTTATAACTTGATTTCCTAAGGAAATTAAATTTACACACTCATATAGTCTTACAGTTTGTGTTCCCCTGGTAATGAAATCTGAGAGAGCGCTAAAAATCTCAAAGATGATTATATTTCTACAAGTTTGAAAGTGGCAATTGAGCAAGGAAGAAATTATTCAGACACCAGCATGAAAAAGGCTTGAAAGTTGAGTCCACATTGGCCAATAGGCAGGTGACAAGGCAGTTAGCGCAGATAAGAGAGTACATGAATATCTTGGAATCTAGACTGGGGGGCTGTGTGCCACTTGGTTGCTGGCTGGGTTTAGTAACTAAATGCTGAAGCAAAGATTTTGGTCAACTCATTAGCTGACAGGGATTTGGATGTTTGAGCATTAGGTGTGTAAATGGTGTCATGCTCTTTGTACAAGATGTATTTCCCTGTTTGTGTTTAAAAACAGTTGTATTTGATTAGAATCATAGAATCATAGA
>NW_010244786.1:2416-3032 GCF_000690775.1 Eurypyga helias | reverse complement strand
TCCGACCGCCCGTGCCTCCCGGAGCCGGCTGCCGGCGCGGATCGCTCCCGACCGTGGCCCCCCTGAATCTGCTGCTGAAAGGACGTGTGTCCTAGGGGTAGTGCTCGCCGCTCGCCACTTGTTTTTTAAAGGTAGTTGCTAGAAAACTCCCCTGCTTCTGGAGAGTTTTTTTATAACTATATCATGTCTGGTATTGTATTTCTATTTTCCCCTGAGGAAAGAAGCCAAAAGAAGTAGGAACAACTAATGTGTGGGAGAGTGTTTTTCTTTTCTTCTTTTTTTTTTTTGGTACCTCTCTTCAAAGCCTCTTTCTGTTTGGCTCCAGCATTACTGTGACTACAATTCCCTTCTCTCTGATCTTTTTTCTATTATAGTTGTATTGACTTAATTTGGGGTAATGAGCTTGTTTGTGTTGAACCCCTCAATATTTTCACATTTGCGTCCTTAGAAGCTTTGCTTTTCAGCTGTCATGCTTACTCTTTTCACATTATTTTTCTTTCTTTTCCTTTTTTTCTCTTTTCCTTTTGTCTTTCTTTTTCTTTGCTCTTCCTTCCTTCTTTATTTTTCTCATTTCTTTTTTTCTCTTTTCTATTTTTCTCTTCCCTTTTTCTGTTTC
>NW_010244786.1:0-2228 GCF_000690775.1 Eurypyga helias | reverse complement strand
AAGGGAGGAAAAAAAAAACCCACACCACCAAAAAAACCACCAAAAAACACCAACTCCCTACCAGAAAATTAAGCAAATCATCTGTAGCAACTAAGGAGATGTCTCTGGGAAACACTAGCTGTGAAGCATGTTTGCTTTGCGAAGTACTCTCATCAGACACCTTGGCACAGAGCCACCTATTTATTTGGGAGAGGGGTAAAAACATGCAGTGGGGAGACTTTTGATTGTTGTTGTTATTAGTGGCAAATTCATTTTGCTTGTCCCAGGTTCCCACATATTTTTAAACTATTACAGTATGCGGTTTCCAACCATGGATGAGAGAGTGCTGAGGAAAAACACACCATCTGTTCAAAAATTAGAAGTGAAGTGATATCTTTTCTTCCTTTCTCTCCTGCCCTCGGCAAATGTGGCAGAGGTCAGTTCATGCCCAGAGGTTTGGATCAGGAATAATTTTCAACCCGTGTCTTTCAGTCTGCCTCCTGCAAACACATAAAAACCTATACTCATCCTCGACATACCTGCCAACAAATGCACAGGAGTGGTGCCATTCAGCTGGCCGGAGGTGCTCCCTATCAGGATCAGAGAGGCCAAGGGGTCCCCAAGCAGAATACTCTGGGTGCTGCAAGCTCCCTGGAGCCATGGTACCCCCAGGATGCTGCCACTGGTGCAGGAAAACTCTCTGCAAAGAGGGGTGCCAGGGAGACGAGGAGAGGAAGGAAGCACTCCAGGAGAATGCATCCTCACTCAGCTACAGCCTAATCCCTGTGGGGCTGCGCTGGGGCAGCAGGAAATCCCCTGTTTGCATCCTGCATCAGAAACTGATAGGCACAGAGTTTTCTGCTGGGGCTGGTTGGTAGGAAACTGTTATTTGGGACTGGGAATTCATCACAAGTCTGCAAACATGGAAGCAACAACCATGCATGCTCAGTGCTTTCCAAGCTCAGGGATTCCCTGGTTTGGAAAGTGTTTTTTCCCTGCAGAGGTGCTGAAGTGAGGAGTGTCCCAGACCCTCCGAACACTGCTGTTAGACGTAAACCAGAGAGCAGGGACTGAGCACGGAAAATAATGTATTAGCTTCAAGAGGTTTTGACTTTGAAAAGTGGCCACGGCTTCCTCAATCCTTACTACAAATAGCTGTTTAATAAATAGCAAGGCATTTATCTGCTCCATCTCTCAGTGAGCATTTCACACACATGTGGAGAATTTTGAGGGACACAGAAAACTGATTTCAGAGCTGTCAGAAACCCCTCAAGCCAGAGGAACATTGTGGGCATACTCCATCCAGAGGACTGCTGCCCTAGTCTGTACTGATTGTGCATGCTTTCACTTTTTTGGGTGTTTCAACTTCTTAAAAGATTGCTAGAGGAAAAGAAAAAATATTCTATCATATAATTAAAGGACATGTTCTGCATTTTTTCTACCCTGCTTTCTTTCCCTCTCCCACAGAAGAATTGGAGTCATTAAGTTACTTTTTTAAACAAGGCTCATCCTTCGCGGCTCCTTCCATGCCGAAGAGCTGCTATGTTTTTCGCAGGCAGCTCTGCACTCCGGAGCTTTTAAGGGTTTCTAATCCTGGAAGGCCGTCTGACATCACCGTGTTTCTTGTCTGCTGATGTTTCATACAAGCCTCACACTTCCTTAGTGTTTTTCAGAGCCACCCATTACTGCAGCAATCTTGTGTTTATGTTCTGGTTTTAGGCTTTTTTTTTCTTTCCCTTGATGATTTCCTGGCTTGCATCCCAACAGGCTGCTCTCTCTCTTAGATGTGTTTTGTGCCAAGAGTTAAGTTGTATCAGCTTGTTACAAAAGAAGAAAAAAAAAAAGTGGAAGGGAGGAGGTGTGGGGTTTTTTTTTTCCCTAATTTTCTTCATTGACTTCAGGCACCATGTGATCAGGAAGCCTGGCCTCTTTCCACTTCCTTTCCCGACTAAAGGGAAACATTGTGTAGCTGTTGCCCTGCCACCAGTGGGACGGCCTCTTGCAGCATTACGTAGGAGGATAAAAATAACCGGGATATTTAAGACTGGCTGTGGAATCCCAGCGCAGGCAGAGCGAGCCTGGTCAGCTGCCGAACACCACGGTCCCGGCTGCGGGCGCACACACGCTTTGGCCTGATGTACTGTGTATGATGCAATGGCAAATATATGCCTGGCAGCAGCGCCAAAACAGTTAGACCCTGGGGAAGCCCAGAAGAGGAAAGAAAAAATAAAATATAAAATAAAATAAAA
>NW_010244785.1:0-4536 GCF_000690775.1 Eurypyga helias | reverse complement strand
ACCTGCTGGCTGACACCCAGCCAGTTCCTAAGCTGTGGTCCCCCAGACAGCTTTCCCCTGGTTTATACACTGAGCAAGATATCATATGGTATGGAATATCTCTTTGGCCAGCTGGGGTCAGCTGTCCTGGATGTGCCCCCTCCCAGCTTCTTGTACATCTCTCCAGTCTTCTCAGTCGGTAGGACATGAGAAGCTGAAAAGTCCTTGACTAAGCACTGCTCAGCAACAACTAAAACATCAGTGTGTTATCAACATTATTCTCACACTAAATCCAAAACACAGAACTATACCAGCTACTGGGAAGAAAATTAACTCTGTCCCACTCAAAACCAGGATAGCTCAGTAGTGACAGTAAGTCGTGAAAAGCTGCCCCGAATTGCAAGTTTGTCTTGGCAAGTAGAATGCTGGGTTTTTTGCTTATGACAAAGGATTCCTCAAAGCTGGACATGTAATAGGTTCCTAGTTCCTCCTTCTGCTTAAATTTCTTGAACATTCTATGTAGCTTGGGTTATTAAAGCAGTAATGATAACAGGAAAGATTTTGGTTTGGTTTCGTATAATGGGGAATGTCTCAGAATACTAAGTGAGTCAGCTAATGTGGCTTTTGAAAACACACTGCCAGAGCAAGACACTTGGAGATATGGGGTTTTCTTCATTTCCTTCTCTTCCCACCCACTTTCTCATTGTAATTTGTCTGGCAGATGAGCTGAAAATCAAAATCTTACTGTTGGGGGGTATATACTGTACATCTGTTTCCAAGTTCAGAAATTATTAAGATCATATTGTTTGTGGATCTACAAAGACATTCCCTTGTTCTAACAAAGACTAATGCCAATTCTGTCTTGTTCCTGCTGCACATAGTTATATTATTGCTGTTTATATTTCCCTTATTACTTTTGAAAATTATTGCACTTCATCTTGATCATCAAATTGATGCGACACACAACACCATGTAGCTGCTTAATTATGCATGTGAGTGTTCAGTTTATCAAACTATACCTTTGATGTGCAAGTCGCTAGTAAGGCAGTAACTCCCGTGTAGTTGTCTTGCGAGACACATCCCTGCATGACTTTGCAGCTACCTGCACCACAGTGTCACAACATTCACATCAGTGTGCAACAGCATGCCACCAGGAAATGCAATCTGAAAATAGGAAAATACTGCCATTATGTCATGCTGACATTGTCTTCTGTAAAACTTCTATTAGCCCCATTTCCCCAGAATATCACAGGACTCTCAAAACCAACCTCGTCGTGGAAACCAAAAATGAGGAAAGACCCTTTGGGTGCACTTCCAACAATTACACAGCTACTGTTGTTTGTCTGCAGCTTTGTTGCCTTCAGTGTCACACCTATGCAGTGGCACTGGGATAGAGGGAAACTTTACCCCTCCACCATGATGAAGAGGAATTAATTCTCCAGTGCAATGACCCAGCAATCTGAGTCCAGACCAAAGCGGACTAGCCTCCATATCAAAAACGGTATACCCCAAATGACACTCCCTTTACTCCCAAAGTCGGGACTATGGATATGGCTAACACTACCAGAGTCTGTCCTGTTGGTACTGTGAGGAGAGATTATGGGATTCCATCTAATTGCTCTCCACATCTTTCAACATTACCTGGTCAAATACAAAGAAACACCTACGTGATTTCAGTGCTTTGGTTGTCCTGCATCTTTGGTAGATTGAAGGATTACTTGTCAGCTAGCACTGTCTCCTTTAATTTCTGTATTACCTAAGTCTATTCTCTTCGACAAGGAATGTTATGCTTCTTAAACTACGCTTCTGCAAATAAGACCTAAATGATTTGCTTCTTTGGCTCACTACCTTGTCCTTGCTGTTGAGAAAGGACACTACTGCTTATGAGTTTAACGTCCAGTTCAGCTGATGAAGAATGCCAAAAAGATTAGCATGGCTTCAACTCCATTTTGTCCACACTTCATATTAAATTTCCTTGCAGATTAAGAATTCTGTAAAATGCTTAAGTCACTGCAGAAGTGTTTTGTGCGTGCTGGCCTGTGAGTAGTAAGATACAATAGTGCAAATGGCAGATGGGCAGAAAAAAGAGCTAAAATATGGCAAAGGTAGGCAGGATAACAACATAGGGATGAGCAAAGCAGCAGGACAAGAGGCTGTGAAGCAATTTGGAAGTAAGTTACAGGGAAGTAAAAAGTCATAGTGAATACCTGATTTTCCTAGAGACAAGCATCTAAGGTCCAGATTAAGGACATTTCCCAAAACACTGATAAGTTTATTTTAGTAAATTATGATAGTCAGTTTTCCCATAACCGTTACCTACTTTTCCATGTGCCATGACAGGGAGCACATGAAAGGAACTCGGCGGATGAGGTGAGTTCTAATGTTCAGCAGATCTTAGCTGTGGAACTCCCCTTCTTCTCAGAGACAGACCCCTTCCCATCCTGACATGTTGTATTGGGATGGTGCCTGTCAAGTACTCATATTTTACCTTTAAAACCCCTTAATTCTGCATGTTACTCAGAATTCCTTGCTTTCTAATAGCTGCAGCATAATTTTTTTAAAAAAGTACTTATACTAGCTCTGCATTCATCCCGCTTTTGATAGAATTTTCCTTTCACTAGAAACATTACATTTAATAACTTAAATTCTGTTCAGTTACACCAATATAAATATGTCACTTTTTCAAAATAGGTAGTTTCCCACTCTTAACGTTCAGTTGGATCTGTTTGTAGTTACTTCTGGGTTTGAATTGTTCTAATGATAGCTTTGGTGTCCTTAGTTTTAGGAAACTAGCATATTAGATGGATTATCTCCCTTTTTCTTGGCCTTTGTATAGAATTCTTTCCTATTAAATACAGAAAATCAGGATTCAGTACTAACCTTATTACTTAGACCATGAAAGCAGATTGGAAACATGATTGCTTCTTCCTTTTATTCCTATAAACAAGAAGATCTGTCCAATTGCTAGAATGGATTTATAGTGATTCATAATGGACTAATTGTTCACACAACCCTACCAATTAATAATATTACATGAGGGATTAATTTGTCTTATGACATTTAGGACACATGTTGCACTTACCAAGGCTATATGCTGGTACCCATTAATATAACCTGACA
Organism: Eurypyga helias; assembly: GCF_000690775.1. Lineage (NCBI taxonomy): Eukaryota > Metazoa > Chordata > Aves > Eurypygiformes > Eurypygidae > Eurypyga > Eurypyga helias. Next base: position 1,437 of record NW_010244785.1, on the reverse strand, counting down.
ATCATATCTGTGATTAGCTTGAAGTCTTCCAGTGAAAATCCAACTGTGACCATAATCAGCTCTGTAGAAAACAGTCACAAAAGATATACTTTGGGCAGGTGTTGCCTTCAGTACTTTACATATTAGCTGCACTAGTATTTTATATCATAACACATCCTTAGCCATAAAATACTGCCATTTGTAAACACTTCTATTCATCAAAGCAGAATGCATGGAGTGTTTCTCCCAGACTGCACCCTTTAAAGCTCTGATCCTGCAAATGCTTGACTTCGATGACACTTGAATGTGGCTATTACTCACGTTTCTAAGGTTAAGCATATTCATGTCCACCGCATCACTCCTCAGCTCTTAAGCATCTTGAAGCAAGAACATTTTGTAGAGATGAGTATACCTCTGGGAATAAATTTTCATTTATGTGCTTCCATGCACAGTGTATAAAGAACCAGTGATGTATGTATTTCTTTTCTTTTAATGAAAATAAATCCATCCCGTGTCCTCAGCGAGACTGGTTTATCACCAGTACATCACAGCTAAATGAGTCACAAGTCAGCTAAGGGCAGTACTGCCCCCTCAGACCTCACCTCTGTGTCCCACGCTGGTTTCTACCCACAGAAAATATAGCATTTAACAACACCTCATCAGGACTTACTTAGTGGAGGACATGGTTACAAGTTCAAATCTATGTGTTTTTTGTATATTTCAGGTAAATTCCATCTTATTTTTATAGGGTCATAGTGGGATGGAGCTCGGGGAGGTTTTAGTTAAACTACTGTAGCAGCGAACAACACAATGAGTACAGGTCTTGAAAGAACCAAGGCTGTAAAAAACATTAGTCACATATCATTATTAAATACTGTTGCAGAAAAGCATACCTAGAGTTCGTAATGCTAATTCAGCAAAACAGAAGAATAACTACAGTTTATTATTCTTCACATGGGCATTTACTCATTCCAAACAACAGTAAAACAGGAGAAGAGCAGGACTGCAGCACATGAGCAGCAGAACAAGAAAAACATCAGGCAGTCGCAATGTTTTCACTCATACAAGAAGTACTTGTTTCTACCCATATATACTGTTGAAATCAGCAGACAGGATTTCAAAAACAAAGTTGTAGAATGGGGTCCTTTGCTTAAGAGACAGAAAAGCCAACAACAACACCACCACCACCCCCCCTCCAGCATGGCACTGCACACGCACAGACCCACAGACACATGCTCCTGCGATGCCAATTTTACTGCCAGTGCCAGCCCTGCATCTGCCTCACAGCTGGAAAGCAGAACCAGAGGCTTCAAAGCACAACCAGCCAGATTTTGCATACGCACAGAGAAATGTCAAAGGTACCGTTCAGAAATAACCCTCTGAGCTCTTGGGGCACAGCTAATTAAGCCCAAGGCTTGGTGCTGTGGGAGTCACCCCATCAGCGCTGCTGGGGGGGGG
>NW_010244784.1:283-3678 GCF_000690775.1 Eurypyga helias | reverse complement strand
AGAGGGCTGGCTCTGGGGCAGGAGAGGGGCGACCGCGTTTCCCCGTGCTGCAGGGCCCTCGGGGGCTGCCAGGTGAGGTGTGTGGGGCAGCAGGTTTGCCCCGGTGCCACTGCCGTCACCCTGGGTGCACATCACCACAGCCAACTCCTGAGACAGCCAGAGCACAGGGGGTCACCCGCATTGCAGGTCTGTCCCCAGGCACTTCCAGACAAGGCTTTTGGTAAGGAAAGGGTAGCCCAAATCCCATAAATCTGACACCACGGCTCTAAGCAGAATGTGATTTACGGCAAAGCCCAGCCACGTGAGCTCCTCCCAGGGGTGGAAGGTCTGGGAGGGTGCTGAGATGACCAACGCCTGACACACATTTCCTTGGCGCTCTGACAAATCCTATGTGAGCTGTCCCAGTAGCATCCAGCCCTTGGCTGGGTCGCGCTTCAGTCCCGGGAGTCTGCGGCCCCTTTCCCAGGCCCAGCACCATCTCCGCTGAAGTAGCAGGAAAACACCCGGCTCCCTTGGCAACAAAGACAGGCTAAGGACTTGCTACCCTTGAAACTAAGGTAGCCTTGCTAACATCTCCAGCCTCTCTGATTCACAGGCAGAGGAGTTACACGTGTTACATGGGGATGTTTCTACACACACACAACCCAAAATTAAAGTGTTGCTCTTCTTCCCACTATGCTCTTCTGCAAGCCCATACCTGACCTGCTGTCCATCTCCAGTGCTCACAATCCCTATCATTACTCCTTCCACTGACAACATCCCGTTTGGATCAGCTCCCCACTCCGAAAGCAATTTTCTGTCATTCTGTTTCCATAGGAATCCCTCTAGTTTCCCCCATTCCCTCTTATCCTTAAAAATGCCTATCACAGCGGGAAGTTAAAAGTAGCAAAAAAGCAGCCTTGTGAATGTGAAACGTAAGAATGTTTCAGCAATCATATTCCCCTGCTGACACAGGCAATACGATCGCCTCTTTCTGTAGGCCGGTTTAGCTATTTAAGACCGCCGGGTAGCACAATTGCACGAAACGATGTGGCTTAAATAATTAAAAAAAACACCACCAACAACAAAACAACCCACAAACCCCAAACCCTGCCAACTGACTGCTAGAAAGCTTTACGAGGTTTTTTGGATTGAGGCTTTTTGGATTATTTTTTCCCCCTGAAGTGGTCTAAGTGTAAACCCTTGAATGCTTGAAGGTCCACAGCGCGTTGAGCGGAAGGAGTACGTAAAGGTGAGCAGCTTTGCCCAAAGCAGGAGCAGCAGTTTAACCACTTCATGTTTACAGGTCAGCTCTCTGTAAGCACAAGGGTTTCTTCACCACTGCTCCAACACCAGGTTGGTGTTCTCCAATAAAGTCACAGGGCCCAACCCAGTTAATGGTCTGTTAATTCAAATTAAGGTTATTACATGTTTCTATAAGGAATGAATTGTTCAGGGAGCAAATGCATCAATATCTCACCCTAAACCTTTAATTGGCTCAAACATTTTGGCTTGTTGACAGTATCGGTGGAGCGGCCAAAAGCGGCACGAACGTGATGACATCCTTCTGTCACTTCCTGCTCGCTGCTGCTCAGGGTGACTAAAAAAGCAAATCAGTGGGGCAGTCCAAGAAAACAAATACAATTTCATCCCCAGAAGTTTATCCAATCAGCTAGTGCCATTGCACATGCTAAGTTACGCATGGAAAGTTAAGTATCTCCTTTGCAGGCAACGCCATTGTCTTCATGTAGCTTATTACTAGAGGGATACTACTTATCGTTACCACATGAGAGGAACAAAATGGTTTTGTGTCTCCAGTGAGCTGGCATCTCTCTTTGAGGATAGAATTTCACGCTTTATATTTCTATAATACACCAAACAAATCATACTAATTTAAGAGCAATTGTGCATGCCAGACAAACAAGAAACACCAGCTTTAGACTGTCTTCTAGAACTGGCAGAAGTATTATCCAGCTCTGACCATTTGGCACCCTCAGTTTTATAGCACCCGAGTAAAGTGCAAAAAGGATTACAATTGTTCACAAAAGGGGGAGGGATTTTAATGTCAACCGGCAATAAAGGGCCTTTTAATGAATATTATAATGACTGTGAACCCTACGGATCCACATAGTACACTTTATGGCAATTCAAACATGCTTCATATGGCACGGTTCTCCCAGCTGTATCCTTCCTTTATTCGGCAATTTCCTATACTTGTTTGGGATTTCTAACTATTGAGAAGCCTAGCTAAGAGGAATTCCTAACACACTCAACAGGAGAAGCACAACTGCTGCATCTATGCATCTCATTTACATGGTTTTAAGTACACATCATACTCATCTCCAGCATCCCAGCTGGCAATTTCCAGGGTAAAAAGGATAAAAATACTTAGCTCCACTGAGGATGTGACCTATGATACGCAGGTCTGAAAGAAGACATACTGGTCCTCTCTTCCACACAGCCAGGCCGAGACCCACACTTCCCCACCCAAAGGTGCCTTCCCACCAGCTGGCTTCCCAGCATGAATGTATTCCTGCTACGCAACCCAGCTACTCCCTCCCTCGAAGAACTAAAAGAAGAGGTGACACAGTACATGCAGTAGGAACACCCGCACACATCTCCCAGTGGCCACGGCCAGCCTGAAGAGCAGGCTTGGTGTTTGAGGCGCCTTAATTCCACCCTGGTGTACAGGCCTTAACTCTTCTTCTGGTTTCCAGAAGCTAATCTTTGTTAAGGTTGATGTTCTGGAAGTAAAATGAGGTTGTTTGGCGATTTTGTCTCTAAATAAGGTGGTTTATCATCTGAATAAAGAGCTCCATGTCCCATGACAAACTGGCATTGAGTCCCTGAGTTTGTAGTTCCTTCTCTGCCTGTATAAATTGGACCTTCCTTCAGAGTTATTTTGATTACACAAAGAAAACACAGCTGTGTATTCACTTGTTTAGAAAACATTTTGCAGTCATTTTGAATTGGGTGTCACGCTCTGACTTGATGCAACTAGTTTACGATGTGATGTACTTTATTGAACAAAGCCAAATTTTCATAGGCAGCATAGTTTGTAGATGAGACGTCAGCAACACACTCCCCCACTGGAGTTAGCTCAGGGGAAATCATTTGCCAATAAGCCTTACCTTCTGTTTTCCCTCCTACGTGGTTCACTCCGGCTTTCCACTGGGTTAACGTCGATGCCGGCGCCATGAGTTGAACTGCCCAAGCAAAGGGGCTGTGGAGCTGGTGTGACAGAACCTGAGGGGGAGCAGGACATTTTCCTGTTGCTGGTGGTAAGCTGTTGGGTACGTTCGGCCCTGTGAGGTGTAACTCACCCTTGACACAACACACGCTTTCACGTCAGCTAGCACCACAGCCGCGCTCGCCCAGCACTCAGCACATCCCGCTGAAGGGAGGCTGGGGGCAAA
>NW_010244784.1:0-266 GCF_000690775.1 Eurypyga helias | reverse complement strand
TGGTGCATAGCGTCTCTGCCCGGGAGCTGCCAATGTGAAGTGCGAGCTTCCAAGAAATACACAGGATCACCTCGCTTCGGCCCAAGTTTATCACCTTGACTGGCTGCCGGCTTCCCCCCCACCCCAGCTCGGGGCGGGGGGGTGCAGCGGGTCTCCCTCCACAGCCAGCCCGGCCGAGACAGCGGAGCGTGGGATAGCTCACAGCGGGACGAGTAACACCACCTGGGCCGGGAGCAGCGGGAAGCACACGGGGAGACCCACCACGA
>NW_010244783.1:12825-23546 GCF_000690775.1 Eurypyga helias | reverse complement strand
AGGCCTAGCGCCCCCCTCCCTTTGTGCCCTTCCCTTCCGCAGGAGCAGCGCGCAGGAAGGAACTGGCAGACCACGGCCGTACCATGAATCCAGCATGGTGAGGATGAGGAAGCTGCTGGGGCTGGGGGCCCTGCCGCATCCCAGCGCCCTGACCCCCACGCAGAGGAGGGGGGTGGGCAGGCTCTGATAACGCAGGCTGCCCCGGTGCTGACCGGAAGGTGCTTGGCCGTCCCTGGAGGCTCACGGGTCTGCAGACCTGGACCGTAACCAGCAGCCTTCCCTGAGGGTTCCGAGCAGGACTTGCCTTAGGAGAGGTGGTACCAATTCCTCTTCAGTTTTCAGCTACTCGGAATTTAAACCGGCGCAAGGCTCAGTGTCCCTCCATCTTAAAGCTCTGAATCAGCAAAGCCCCCGTTTGTCCGTCCAGTATGTGTTAGTATGTGCTGTCTTTCTCATTTCAGCCTGTCTTGCCGGGTTTCTGCTCCGTCTGCTTTTCCTCCCTTAAGGTTCACCTGACTTAACTTGGTATTCAGAGCTTCCAGAGCCGAATCCCAAGATTGGCCTCTGCTAACGAAGCGCTGAATGGTGCAAGCTGGGGTCTCTGTTCCTTCTTAATGTAACAGTTCCGTAGTCAGGAGGCTGGTTTGTATAAACATAGTCGGTCGCTTGTCTCACACGATAATAGGCTGCAGGTCCCGGTGTTGAATTCTTATTTGCTGCTGATACACTCACCTGTGTGTGTACAGTCAGATTTTTGATGGAGAAGAAAACTGTATTCTCGTTACGTGTCACTTGAACCAAGACCTTGATTTGCTTCTTACAGAACCCTTGACAGGAGCTTGGAGCTGGTTTAGAATTGGATCAATCGGTTATTAGGTGTTGTCACTGTGACCCGAAGGAGGGCTATTAGGGACATCCTAATCCTGTGTAACCGTTCTTTGTTACTGAAATTGATACCTGTTTTTCTGTGTCTGGGCTAGTTTAGCACTGACCTAAGGTGTGTGCTTTGCGCTGGCAGGGAAGTGGTAGTTTGGAAAAGATTAAGTGTATGTAGCAAGATAACGTTGGGTTGCTGTTCCAACTGCATACAATCTTGACAGCGTTTTAAATTGTCCTAATGCTGTTTTTTTTCATTTGCTAGCGTGTTTCGTACCCTCCCCACCTTTTTCCGCGCACGTTTCCAGGTGCCCAGGTGAACATCCCATCCTGGTTAGGGCATGTAAGGCAGCTCCGAAGTGCCCTTTCCGTGGCATTGCCTTTGTTCCAGGTCTACTTAGCAGAAGGGAGAAAGTGATCCTTGGCTCCTTGAGCGGGGAAGCTGATGTATCCAGGTCATTACCATAGGAATCTCTGGTGACCGCAGGGTGGGAAGGAGTAGGATGTGCCGGTAGGGCCCCCTTCTGAGCAGCATCTGTGCCCTTCCTAGGTTAGGTTCTGCTCTGGTTATCCAGTAGGTACCTTGCGAAGGTTTTGCATGCTTCTTGCATAAAAAGAGGGCGAGTGGGCACGATTCACTGCTGAGATGGGAAAGGGATGCTTTCTAGCCCCCACTTCCAGTCACCCGGAGTTGTGGCTGTGCCACCTTTGGTGTGTAGTTTCACAGTCGCTTTAAGCTCATGGAAGTGTAGACTGCAGCCAACAGGAGGTTCTTGCCCTGTCGTTGATGCCAGCTGGGGTGTTTGTGCAGTTGGAGTTCCTGAGTTATGAACCCATCAAAGTGAAGGCAAACTGGCTGTTTTTCTCCCCAGCTTTGTGAGTGCTTAAATGATTTTGCTGGTGTGAAGGCAGTGGTGGGAACGTGGGACTGGTGATGGAGTCTGAGTCTTGTTTAGGGTAGCCTGTACTGTGACTGTGAAACAGTGTGACAGCCTGTTTTTATGTATTAGTTATGTGAAAATATAATTCTTTAATACATATTGACACACATTTTAAAATCAAATGGAACAGTAGCATCCATGCTTCTTTCCTACTGCTTTTGTGAGTACTCTCGCTGTGTGCTTCATCATCAGGATGATGGTGTTGGGCATGTTCTTACCTAATTCTGCTTTCTAGAATATTTTCCTGTGCTTTGGGATGCCTTCTCCTGGCAGGTTGTGTAAGTCAGCCAACTTGCAAGTTACTCCGTATCGCACTGCACGTTGTGAGAAGTCAAGGTTAGAATAGCAGGCGCTCAGAGGTCGAAAAAATGCCTGGGCTGAAGTAGTACCTGCACTCTTAATCAGCTAATTAGCCTTCTGAGCAAGCATTATGAATTCTTAATCATGCGGCTGCCTGCTATTCTCATTCCGTCTGAGCTGCCTAGTTTGTTTCTCCTTCCCTCCCCCACGTGTGGAGCTTATTTTGGGTTAAATTATCAGACTCTGAAAATGTGACCTTGGCGGGTGTGAGACGATGAGCCCTGTACAGGCTTGGGGCTGTTTGACCATCTGCTTACAGGGCACGGTCTCTTTGGTTCGATGGATCACCAAATGCTTGTGGAAAGATTTGACTGCCTGTCTCTTTAGACACCAGTTTTTAGTTGGTTTCTCTCTCTAGGGGTTGTCATGGATCTGGGGAGCTCTGACTGGCACACTGGGGTGTGGGCTGGCACTGTTGTGCTTTCCACTGGGGTAAGGAGTGTAGGTGGTGAGTTTGAAGCTGCACATCCCCAGCCCTGTGCTCTCAAGGAGGTACGTTTCTTCCCTCTGCGGTTGAAATGCAGGTACTGAAGCTGCAGAAGATCTGACGGAGGCCTTGTCTGGGCCCTTACTTGGGCATTACATTGTAACCCAGCCACTTCCCTTGCTGCCATCGGATTCCCCCAGCCTGCCCGTGGGGAATTAGCTTGTAACGGGCATCGCAGTTGGGTGTTGACACTGGGATTTGTAGTCCCCAAAGTCAGTACTGACAGAGGGCTACAGCCCGGCTTGTTTACTCTCGCGTTTGACAGTGTCACGCCGCCAGTCTCGGTGCTGGGCAGGGTTTAGATTTGAACTGGCAGAGTTTGCGTGCGGCAGCTCAGTAGAGCCGTGGCTCTGCACTTGCTTGTTTATATAATGTGACTTGCCTAGGAGCAACTGCTTTTGCTTCTGACTCCTCAGTCTTTGAGAAGGAACATATCAAAACCAACCCTAGTAAATACGAGGAATCTGTCGTGAGTGCTGAAATGGGTGAGCCTAGAGAAAAGGAGTGAAGGAAAAGAGGAAAAAGTGACAAACCTCTGCAAGAATCACGTCGAGTGTTTGTGTTCCTTGCTGTAAACCGAAGCAACCCTCCAGAGGTATGGAGGAGCAGCTAGCAGTCTCCCTCTCTTATATTCCTGATGTGACAGGAATGCAGAGCAGGATGCTGGCGAGTGTTTAATCTCAGGTTTGTTACTGCTGTCACAGGGGTGGTGGGGGAGGAAGAGGAAGTGTTTGTGCATGGCTGCTTAGTTTCTGTTTTGCAGGCATCGCCTGTACGCAGTGCTTGTGCTGTTCTGATGTGGCAGCAGCTGTTATTTTTGGCTTTCCCGGCGTGTTGTTCGGGTAAATGTACTTTCTAATAGATGCAGTTCCCTTAATTGGCGTGTTGGGGTGCCTGTGCTTCCTATATAGTGCCCTTCGGTGCAAACTATTCTGCAGATAGTACCGAGGTGCAAGTCATTTGCCTTCATTTATATCTGTGTGCATTTTGAATGGCATTAACTGTGTAGAGAAGACAAGCTGTTTTAAGACTTCTTTTATTTTGCGTAACCTCTGTCAGCGTGTGAGTTTCATTCACAACAAATATTTTTATCCCTTCTCTGGGAGTAAAGGAATAAGCTTTGCTATTAGAGGGTGCCTCTCTGCCTGTGTAGCACTGTGTACAGTAGTTAACGTTGGTGCAATTGTTTCTGTTAAAAAATAACATGGGTGTAGCTGCCTTAATAGTATTAGTAGCAGCTCTGTGTCAACCAAACCTGATAAAAGCAGCAAGAAAGGTTATGAGATGTAATGTGCCTATCCTGGTAGGATGTTACTACGCGTGTTTGGGAGCTCTGATAGATAAGCTGTCTCTGATTTAGCTTTTGTAGTTAGAAAGGTTATCTCCTCTGCCAGCTGTCCTGCTTCTTTGCCAAATGCTACCTTCCTCGTACCGGGCCTACAGCAGTGCCTGTTCAGCTGCTGCAGTTAATACACTGTGCTTCAGCCCATCTTCATTAATGCCCATCAGTGTCTTGTGAACCAGGCCAGCTGAAGAACAGGCGTCCATCCTGTCCTGCTCCAGCCGCTGGTCGGTAATCTTCCGCTGAAGGATGGGGGAGGCGGTGGTCCCCGCGGCCCCGGTGCTACCTGTGACAAAGAACATCTGCCAGAGCCCAGAGGAATGCGTGAGGGCGTTTGCATCCTAAAATGAGCTCGCTGTGAATTCTGGTGCCAGACTTGAGGGAAAGACTGCTCTCAAATGTTGTGAATTGATGAGCGAGTAAAGGTCTAAATAAAAGCTAATTTGGCACTTTCTAACTCATTTCCATACAACATCTTGCAGGCTGACTCGCTTCTGGCATCCTGTTCCCTCTTGATTGTGAGAGGTTGGCTCCATATTCCGGTGACTGCTCAACAGAGAGAGCTTGGGTGACGTCTCTAAGGTAACTTTTTTCTGTTTTGCCCAGAATACATATGCAGCCACCTTAAATGTCATGCAAAGGGAAACAAGCTGTTTGCTTTTTAACTCACGTTGTAGTTGTACACTTCAAGTAAGTATATGTAGGTACACTTTGTGGGAGGTATGCTCTTATCTTTGGAGGATGCAGAGGGAACACCCAGGTAGGTGCACTAAAACAGAGTGAAAAGCTCAGTCCTTTTTATATGTGTGAATTTTTAATCAAATCGGTGTCAGTTCTTTGTAATAGCACACTGAGCTTCCGAGATTTGGAGGCTGACTCTGTGCTCTAGCAGTCCTGGCCATTTAGGTGGCTGAATTGCAGCTGAATTATCTTATGTTGATTTCAGAGTTCTCTCATTGTCTTGTTTGTATTTTTTCCTTTCTATTCTGAGGTTAGTTTGCTTGGCTTGATAGTTTTCCAGGTTGAAAGGGGTTTCTTGGTGCTTTTGTAAACGTGGAAGAAAGTCTAGCATATCTGTTTTCCCTCAGTTCTTTATCAACAAAGATAAGACTTAGTAGTAGTACCTGTGGTCAGTAGTAGTACCTGTGGTATAAGCATTTGTTTGCCAGCAGACTCGAAGGGCCTTGTTTTCTTGAGAGACCGTGTGTTTAAATAGGGGTTGTGTCGCACCGTTGGCTTTTTCTGGAGGGCAGCCCCCTGACCGGTGTGACTCATGGTCTTCGCTAGTTTGAAGTGCAGCAGGTAATGACCAGAGATGCTGAGCTCCACAACTACCTTCCTGGGGTATGGAGGGGAGACGTGTGCTGCCTTCTTTGAGGGGAATGCTCCTGTGTCTTTGTCACAGCTGACTTAAGTGCTGGCCTAAAGGCAAACTATGTCACAGCAGAATGAGCGATACCACCTTTTTTTTCTCCCCCCATAGTTCTATGCTGAGCTGCTGCTTCCCTGTTTTTTAAACTGCCAGAGTGAGTTTACACGATATTTTGCATAATCTTTAATTCTGGTTAGCATTGTCCACTGTTGGACAATATCAATATCGATATCAAAGTATTGTCAAGAGTTTCAAAAAGTGAGGTTGGAAATCTTAAGCACAGGAAGATAGGGCTGTTTGTTCTGTGTCCTTTGGCAGCACTGTCTAAGCAGCTTAAGCACGTGTGGGGAGGCAGTCATGATCTCATTACAGCTAACTATAGGCGATAAGCAGCTTCGAGCACCAAAATCAGCGCACCAGTGAATGTGGATGTCAGCGAGTTATTTAAAGCAGGAAGGATCTGGGAGAGAAGCCCGGGGGGCTACACAGTCCTTTGTCTTAGTCAGTGGCTGAATCAAATCAAAGAGTAACTTGAGTGAAAGCGTTGGAGCTATTGCAGAAGGTGAGGCACTGTGTTGTTTTGGGTACTGCTGTGGCTTGTAAGTCAAACTGGTGAAGTCCTGGAGCTGGTGGAAGGCCCTCACAACCCTTGGTGCCTAGTGGAAGGTGTATTTCACTTGTCCGACCTGTGCTCTGAGTGCAAAGCTGCGTGGCAGATCCATGGAAGGTATTTCTGTCAGATTCATAGGGCTTGACTCTCTCATCTCGTAGATGTAGGAGGAAAAAGGACCTTTTGACCTCAGTCTTTTGAGTCTGTCCCAAAAGTTCCAAGTGTTCTGAAGCTCAGTTTGTGTTAAGACACGTACACAGCTTTCTTTGGATAGTTCCTTGAACACCCCCACGCCTCCCACAATAAAACCCACATCGGGTTAATCTTGAACATACGGGTTTTGCTTAGGTTAAATGTGACCTTATACACGATGACTGTGGATACACTCACTTTCACAAATACTAGAATGGCTTGCTTTATTACCCATGGGGACCAAATATGCCTCTGAGACTACATCTGGTTGGACAAACTGATCTTTTTGTAGAAGATGCCACGTGGTCTTCCAGTATCTTTAGAGAAAGTTAAGTGTGAAAAACCAAGGCAGATTTTATGCCTGAGACAAACTTGCCATGGTCTGTGTGTCTTCCAAATGAACATGTGCTGTGCTTTTTTAGCATATGGGGCAAAAGCAATTTATTTTACATGTATATACACAGGTGTCGCACTTTAATAAATAGGCACAAGCCAGTTGGACAACAGTTCAGGTTTAACAGACTATTTCTTTTTGCTTTCTTGCTTAGCCAGTGGCCTCAGTTGTTTTAAGTGGCCCTCTAGAAAGCCTGTTGGAAAGAGCTTTGAGCTCTACTTCAGCAGCTTAGCATTCAGATAAGATATTAGAAATTTGTGACCTGTAGAGTGTTTGCAAGAACTTGTTTGCAACTGCTGCAGTGAATGGCAAGTTAAATATAGGGTTTGTTGGTTTGATTCTTTACCTCGTTTAAAAAGGAGTTTCTTGTTTCAGATCTTCAGAACGGAACTGGCTGCTGTGGTAGAGTATTCCAAGGGGCCGGATGTCCAGTGGCAGTGTATAAGGACAGCGATATTGAAGATTTGGATTATTAAAGGCACCTTCCTTTGGAAGGAGCTTGAGAAATTCATTAGAGTGGATTGTGGTCAGGGGCTGCTGCTTTGGCATCTATGGGCTCCCTCCTCTTTTTGCAAGCCAAAGTTATGTCGTATCCCTTGGAAACGTGAGGTTCGCTAGGAGAAGGCACCAAAGGATGGCAGTGCTGGCTCCTGGTCGGGTGAAAGGATGGCAGTGCTGGCTCCTGGTGATTCTGTGATTCTATGAATGATCTTGCAGACTTTCCTAAATGCCAAGTTTTGTTCTTTGCCCTTGAAAACGCATAGCATCTTGCCAAGCCTGGAGCTGTGACTAGCCGTGTGTTTTCTGAGGAGATGGCCTCAGGTTCCGATCGCCTTTCATTCACTCAAGTGGCTGTGGGCTCTCTGTTAATTCTCTGCCCTTTACCTTCCAGAGCACGCTGCAAGCCACAAAACAACGGCTGAGGTATTTTAACAGCTTTAAGATTTTCAGTATGAGTGATTGAGAGCCTTGCAGATTATGCTGATCCCCAGAGGAGTAACAGGATAACAAAAGGCCCAGATCAAAATCCCTTCCATGACACTGAGTTGTCTGTCACGTATGTTTTGCCATGCTGGATTTTTTAATGTCACAGGGGATGTGACAGCATCCTTGTATGAAATTTTCCTTGCAGTTGTAGCTAGCTTCAAACAAAATCTGTTACCTTAGCTTTAAGGGCCAGCAGGTTCTAGATGATAGATTTTCTTTAAATCATGTACTAGCTTTAGCGCACTCTCTTTGTCTAAAATAGGTTTGTTGTGACAGAAACTTTATTTCCTATTCAAAACCCTCAGAACCAAAATGTTGCACTTTATCCCTGTATTCCCATGGCCTTGGTTACTCCCTTGGAGCACATGCATTGAGTTGGTTTCTTTACCTAACATGGAGCTGGGATTTTTCTCTTTCCTTCTCTCTGCGCTGCTTTTTTGTGTGTTGCTTTTTTTAGTGGGCTGAGCGTACACGAGACTGTACCGTATATGAGAACGAACCTTTGTCTGGTGCTTTCTTGCATCAAGTTGGGAAGTTACAGCTCATCTTTTCTTGCCTGTGACCCTTAAGGGTCATCTGCTTAGGAGAATTAAACCGGTATCAAGTAGGGGGCTTGGATTTGGAACGTGATTATGTGGCTTTAACTCCCTGTGGACGTGCTTATAAGGTCATTTCTGCTACAAATGCTTGGGACAGCTGCATTAATCAGCATGGCCATCCTTGCCTAGTGCAGCTCTGCCAGTGGAATCCCTTAATGTAGATACAGTGGTAAAACCGCACTTTTAAAATAAAGCTTGTTTTGCTGGGGGTATCGAGAAGGTAGGCAGTGATGTGAGCGCTTTTTTTGGCATTGTGACTAGCATTTGAGCTATCAGCTCTTTTTCCAAGGAAAGAACAATTAGGTAGAAAAGTAGGGCCCTAAAATAAGTCGTCTTCCAGCTGAATTAATTTTTCCAGCAGCAGCGTAAAAGTAGGAGTGGAGGGCATCCTCTGTCACTGGGTCTCGTAAAAGATCTTACCTATCCCTACAAACCTTGCTGTATTTATTCCAGAACGGGTGTCCACTCAGCGTTGCGGGGCAACCTGCAGTTGCCTTTTCTCATACAGTAAATCAGGCTGTGCCCTGAGCGTTGATATAATCCGGACTGCTGTGCATCTGAGTGCCTTGAATTTCTCTGCCCCCTGACTTTGTTCAGATGCTTAAGAAAGCCTCAAATTTTGTTTAATATTAGTGTCTCAACTATGTTAGCAGAAGAAACTACTAGATAACAGCTGCTCCTTGTGCTTTTGGCACAAGAATTTGTTTACCAGTGAGAAGTGAATTTGTTTGGATAATCTTGCTTTTATGCTTTTAAGTCTTTCTGTGGAAGCGATGTCCTCCCTGATTGTCCGTTTCTGTTTCTGCTCTTTGAGCAGGGAAGTTGCTGAAGGGTTTGTTTCTTCAGCCAAACACAGCACTGTATTCACTTGAAAGAGGTGTCCTAGTTTAAGTCTGCGTTAACAAACTCAGCTCAGTTGTTGATGGACTAGGACGCAAATTTTTAAAATCCTGAGAACTTAGTTATCAGGTAAGACTGAGTTGAAGCGGAGTGCAGGGGGATCGTGGAGAATACAGACCGTTTACTTGACTGTCCTGCTGTTCCTCTCTGAAATGCTGTTTTGTCTGTGGCTGGGGTATACCAGGGCCGAATGGTCTGAGCAAGATCATTGAAAAGTTCGGTGGGAGCACACCAAAACCAGTAGCCTGTTCCTCCTTTTCTTCTGGATGACCTCAGAGATTACGATTATCTAAATCCCTTAACCAAATCAACTGAGCACTTTGCTGACCTGTTAAACTTCAGCAGAGGGATGTAAGAATTGCTGTATTTCTCCTGGCTTTAAATGTTGTAACGGTGTTTGGACAAAAGCTGGGCTGTCTGGTGAAACCACATGATGCCATTTGGGGCCTGCCACATGTAAGTGGTGTCAGCTTCCCTGTGCAGAAAAAGACGAGCGTAGCTGAAGCACGATGTTTGCTCAGCTTGATCTTCACCGTAAGGCAGAGAAAGAGAAAACTCTAATGCATGTACCCCTCCATTTGGTCTCAAAATCACCTGTGACTGCTGAAATGCCCTGGTATGTCTCTGCCTGCATATGTGACATTCAGGTCCTCTCAGGTAGTGACATCCAGATCTTGGGAGGCTGTGAAGCTTACTGTCCTGCCTTTGCGTGGAGGGGAAGGTGGAGCTTCCGCAGACAGTGTATTAAAGCCACAGTATTAATCATTTTGTTCCAAGCTGCTGTTTGTGGAGCCACCTGCAGTTTTGGCAGAACTTCCTTGGATCTGGATGCTGCTCTGATGTGATCTGGTGGTGACAAGGCAGAAGTAGGCCCCACGCCATGGCTAAGCATGTTTGTTGCTGGCCACAAGTGGGAAGATGGGTGTAATACTGATTGCGTGTTTTTACATCTTAAGCTCATTCTCTTTCTGACAGCACAAGCTGTACTGCATGGGCATTGCTACAGGTTTCTTGAAGACAGGGATCCTCTAGTCCTCAGTTCCTTTGAGAGCCAATTGCTTGGAATCCCTTTATCTAGCGCCGCTCGTTTCCATGTAATTAATTCTCGGGCAGCTCAGAAGAAGGGCAATGTATAGATCTGAGGAGGAGATGGATCAGAGTGGTGTCACAGCCCACAGCATGTCGTGGTAATTGTAAAATTGCTTTACAGTGAGCTTGAAGCGAACCAAATTAAATGCTGGTTTTGAAAGGTCTAAGGGGGAGCTTAGCTTCTTTGTGCTAGTTCTTCGTGACAAGTTTGGGTTTGGCTTTGATGCATAACTTGATAGGTTTAAAGCTAGATGTTGTTCTAATTCCTAGGAAACAAAACATTTGTGCTGCTTCCTGAGTACTGGAGCCAGCTTCTGCTCCTTACCAGCTGACTTTGCAAGGGGAGGGGAGAGCACGGGCCATGGCGTTGCTCACGCTGTGCTCTCTGGATGGAGTCCCTGGATCTCTGCTGCGGGGTCAGTCTCTTCAAGATGAGAAACGCTTCTCTTCACAGATCCCAAATGACTGCCTAACAGTAGCCGTGCTCCCTTCCTTTGGAAATTCCCTTCCCCTTGTCTCAGCTGGAAGGGGTAGGTGGTGGGCTCTCTGCTTAGCTTTCTCCCTCAGCAGCC
>NW_010244783.1:0-12797 GCF_000690775.1 Eurypyga helias | reverse complement strand
AAGAGCGGAGACAAAGGGAAGGCGTTTGCAATTTGCCCAGGTTTCCGAGTAGCAGAGTACTGCAGGGCTGCACTCTGGAGGTGAAAAGTGCAACTATCTTGTTCTTTTGACTCTGAAATGCAAAAAGGCAGAGTAGCACAATGTTTTCCTTGTTAGCAGTGGAAGGAAGAGGCAAGCAGGATATTTTTTTTTTCCTCCCCTGGCCTTAATGAGGTCTGTTTATCTTCTGCATTTAAGATCTCAAGATAAATACGTGGGGTGGCAAGTCACTGCAAAGGGATTTTTGCTGAAGTCAGGTCGCAGTCAGCAGCTGAATAGAATGTGGTTTCCGTAACTTGTGGAGAAGGTTTATGAGCAGTTAATGCAAGTTTTGCTCTAGTTGCTGTATTGTCTTTTTTTTTTAAATTTTATTTTTACTGTGCAGAAGTAAGTAGTGGAGATCCTGGGGTAAAGGACAGGGAATCTGCATTGCGCATCTGCGTCGTGACCCGGGAAATGAATCAGCTTAGTCATAACAGTTGAGCTGTAGTGAATTGTCAGGCCTTTTTCTGGCAGGCATGAGTTTCTCAGTGGCTTCAGTGTATGGGTAAAGAAAATCCAGTTTGAGTCTGTCTCTGCTGCTGAAGGAGCTGCACTTAGTCATGTCCATGGCTTTGAAGGGTCTCTTGCTTGAGGCAAAAGCTTTCTGGTTTCCTTTGTGTTTTGGGTTTGTTTTTTATTCCTCAGTAAACAATTTATCATTGGAAATAGACACCAAAGTTTTCAAATCCGCCTTGTTCCCAGAAGGGGGCAGGGGAGACCTACAAGTTTTGGAGTCTGATAAAATGTGCTTTTGTTTGCCTGTGTTGCGCTTCCGTGCTGGCTTTCAGGCGCTGCCATCACTTTGGCAGCGTGACCGTGGCACGATGAGAGGCCTGCTCGATGCCAGAAGCCTGCAGCAGTGACCTAGGCTGCGAGAGTTTTGTGTCCTTTTGTTTCCCTTTCTTGAGGAGCATTAGAACAGTGCTGAGTTTTTTTTTTTCTCCTGCTGTTCCCCCCTCATCTGATACACTGAGCTATTATACATGTAAAAACCATGAGAATATGGAGTCGTCATAAAGCATCTCCTCCTCTATACTGAAATCAGCCTGGCTAGTTGGCATCTAACTGGGTAAAAATCTTTAGTTCCTTGTTCTATCATCTAGCTTTTTCTTAATTAAAGCTGAAAAGAATCTTCTCCATGAAACTTCCTTAGGGTTTTTCAGGAGGGCCTGGGTTTGCTCTTTACAGAGCCAACTTCCCTTTGCTCAATTCACTCAGCCTGGCCAACAGTGAGAGGGAGGCTTTTTTGCCAAATGTTTTAGAAATGGGGTCATGCAACTCTCCAGCAAGTTGGTTTTACATCCTGCAAAGAGGCCTGTGGTTTCTTTGACAACCTGGAATACAGACAGGACACACTCGGCTATGTCGGTCTGCGTTTCTGTCTTTGAACTATGGAAACAGCTACTTTCTCTCAGGACAGTGTTTATTACAACATCTCTGATAATTACGGGGTAGCGTCTACCTCTGCATCAGCAGTAAAAGGGTAAACAAAGAATGCTGAGTGAGGTGGTGGCTGAATGAGCGATGGTTACACAGACTTGCTTGAGCTATTCAGGCCTCTCTATGCCTTAAGTCCTCAGTGGTATGGTCTCCTGGACCCCCTGTGTTTAGAGGCAAGGTTCAAAGAGGAAACAGCAGTCGGAAGCACATGGAAACAAAGCGAGGGATTGCTTGAGAGTATTTGAGCTGTGTGAGTCCATGGGACCTGATGGGCTGCATGCAAAGGTGTCATTGTGATGCCAGTTTTGGTCATATTTGAGAAGTCACAGACGTGCTGGGGCGTCTCTGATCACTTGGCAAAGGCAAATGCTGCACTTGTTTCCAAGATAGGCCCAAAGGATGATGAGGGGCTTCCAGGCTGGTCAGCCTTACCTCAGTCCTGGGGAGAGTCATGGGTCAGGTCCTTTTGGTACACCTTTCTGGGCATTGGGAAGGATGTGACTGGGAGCAGTCAGTATGGATTTAACAAAGGTAAATTGTGTCTGACCCACCTCGTTGTCTTCTGTGATAAAATTATGGGATTTGTGGGTGAGGAAGAGCACTAGAGGCTATTTAGCTGAAGTCTATGGAGTGTTTTGATGTTGTCTCCCACAGTATTCTTTTGTGCAAGTTGTGACATTACGGTCTGGTTGGGTGGAGTATGAATTTAAGCACATCAGGAATTCTGAAGAGTAAATGGAGTCAGAGGAGGATGAACTGGTGATTCATAGAGAGCTCTTTCCACATAGCAGGACGATAGCTTCTGAAATTAGGCTCTTAATCAGTCTTTGTTTTCCTCCTGAACGTCATTCTTTGCCATAATGTGATGAGGATGGCTGGAAGATGGTATTTAAGAGGCTGTCTGGTTGAAATTCATCGGTCTTGCTTATTATCAGTGTAGAAGATTAATCTGTCTTTTCTTGGGGCAGGGGGGATGGGGGGATTGACATCGGTGTTCAAGATTACCATGTTCTGGTTTTCCCTCAGTCATGTGTGTATGTGATAGCCACTGAACTACAGTTAAGTACAATACATGGCAAATTTGGAGATTTTAGTCATACCTGACTTAAACTGCCATGGAAAATGCGTGTGGAATGCTGAGAGGTTAGCTTGTAAAGAAGAACACTTACTCAAAAATGTAATTTCCTTTTCAGCAGGTTACAGCCTCTGGGTTTGACCCACTTTCCAGTATAAGAGATGAGCTGGGGGTTTTCAGTCGGTCCAGATCTACCACAGACTTTGATTTTTCTTCAGTGTTCCTAAAATACTAGGGAGCATCTGATAATCTTTTTGGAATTACCAATCTGGAAAGAATTACTCTTTGATTAGAACTGGGCAGGCTCAGCCCAATAAACTGTAATTGCAAAATTCAGTAGATGATGCTTGCTTTGGCATTTTTTTTTTTTCCCTTTGCACTGCTGCTGTTACTGTTGTGCTGCAGCCAGCGGTAGGCTTTGGCATTAAGAATTCAGTTTAAGCTCTCTAGTGTGGTAGCGTGCTAAATTAAGGTGCCAGTTATGAGCAGAGAGGTTAATGGTCTTACGTAACGTTTGTCTTGAGGTTTTTTGTCAGTGCAGAATTAAAAATAGCAATTAAAAGTTCTGGTGTGTCCTAGTTGGGGATTTTTCTGTGGAAATCAATTATCTGCAGCAACTGACATATTTTTAATCAAAGCTGTTCTTTTCTGGTTTAAAAGCATCATAATTCAGAAGTTGAGAACAGATGCTAAAAATCCAAGTTCACCGCAAGCTGCTGATGTTTGTCTTTCAGTTAGTGGTGTCTTGGAAAGCCGTAGATCACTCTTATTTTATCAAAATGACTTAAGGAACGTAATTTGAGCTCCACTGCTTTTACAGCTTGTGTAATAATTCTTCCTGGGTTGAGCTCCTTGCAGCTTTTGTGCTTCTGTGGTTAACCCTGTAGCTTCTCTCTACAGTTACTGCTTAAAACGCCCAACTCTTGGCTCCACTTAGCTCTTGCACCGTGTAGTCTGACCCAGCGTGACACGTGGAGTGTTCCTACAGATGCACCTGAGAAGGTCCTCGGTTGTGTTAGCCACGTACTGTCTCTGCTCTTCTGAGAACATCTTACCCCTTGAACCGAACGGGGACCGACTGCGTCCATGGGAATCAGCTTGTATGTTGTGTCTGACCTCATCCTAAATCCCTGGAGATTCTGCATCCTTGCTGGCGATGTGTTCCTACCTGTTAAGGTTTCTCTTCGCATCCAGTCTCGGCAGTTTTCGTAACGCTGGAATACGTAATGCATTTCAACAGGGCTTGCCTTGTGAAGGGAAAACCACGTGTGTTCCCTGCGTGGCAGCGTAGATGGCCGAACTCCCGTGCGCTGAGGTGGCAAGGGAAAGGATTCCTGATTACTGGTGTCTAGGGATCGTTCAGGACCCACCTTGCAGACTCCATTCACAGGCGGTGTCTTGCTGGAAGGTGCAAAAACCAAACAAACGGGGGAAATTTGTCCTCGAATCCTTGGTTCCTGGTGCATTTGAAGCACAAAGGTTTCTGTAATGGAATTTTTGCGGTCTTCTCCGTGTCCTTCTGTCTGAGATGCCAGCGCGTCCTTGCAGCGCGTCGCTGCTCCTCGCTTCTTGAAAACACAGACCTGCAGCTGGGTGTGTGGCAGCCACGAAGCACGGTCCCCTCAGCGCTGCTGGCTGTGGCTTTCCCTGCTCGCATCAGGCATTCCATTTAAAGTCCTGCTCTCTGAGCAGTGACCTTATAAATTCTTCTAATATCTCTCTGCTGATAAGAATGAGGAGACGGGACATAGTATTAATGTGCAGTATCAGTGGGCCAGTAGCTGAGCAGAGGTCTCCCAAGGGTAGGATTCATAATCCTCTTAAAGGAGAGGCAAAGAGGCTTTGGGAGGTCACCTTTTGCGGGATGAGAAACAATCCCTGTGCGAAGCTTTGCCTCTCTGTGATCGATGTCTCTCCCTTTTTTCATATTTCAACTCAGGGCAGCAGAAAATAGATCTAGATGAATCCCGCAAGAGTCTTGACCTCTGTAAAACTCCTCCTGCCTCAGGTTTGCACAAGTGGGGACTACCTGCCAGAAGAGCTGTGTGCACACACGTTGATAATCTTACGTGACAGCGTTACGAAGTCTTGCTCTGTACAGATGCTGGTCCGTTACTCATGAGACACGCAGAGCCTGATCCAAACGGGGCCGCTTGCCGCAGCTTCACGCACGGCAGCTTCGCCGCAGTTTTGCCTTTGTCTTATTCTGTTGCACTTACGTTTTACTTGTTCTGGGGTGTTATGAGAAATCCATGGGTCTAAATGCAGTCCTAAATGATGGCTTTACTGAATTTTTCTTAGTGTTTTAAAATCCTTTAGTGTATGCATTTGATACTTAGAGACATACTTCCACCATTAGTGACTGTCAGCAGTCAGGAATTTATTGATAAACTTCTTGCTTTTGCTTTATGATATTCTAGTGATTTGTTGCGAGACAGATGTAGCATTTGCTCCTGAACATACTGTTTTCTTTGGAAAGACCTACTTTTTTGTTCTGAGATTGTACAGTAGTGCTGGAAACGCACCACTTATTCAAGAGGCAGCCACAGCTTTAACTCTGAATTTTGGAGGAGTGAATTTTGTATGGAAGTAGCCCAGACTGTTCTTTGAGTGTGCTCTCCTCACAAGCAAGATGACAAGCAGAAATTGAATTTGCTGCGTATCTGAGGCAAAACTGGGTCTTCCAGGAATCCCGTTTGATCAGTGCAGAGCCCCGAGTTTGGTGTTACAGGCAGTGAGAGGAGCTAGCTAAACAGATGGTGATCATGAGGAAATGGGTATCAGGCTGAAGTCCTGAAATGCACCTTCTGCAGGATGCAAATTCTTCTGAGAAGACCCTACGGTGTCACTAGCGCTAAGGCGTCGCAGCGCGCAGGGAATGGCGAAGTGTGCAGTCTCCGGCGGATGATGGGTACGTACGCGCAACTTTCGCAACTGTGATGGCACAAAACCCCTTTGACGGTGAGACCAGGGGCCAAATTCCTAGTTCCAGCTTCACGTCACCTTCAGTGTCACTGCACTGTATCTGGTGAGGCTCCCACCGTGCGTATGACAGCATGCAGGGAGCTCGGGTAGGTGGGTTGGCAGCTACTCTGGGTAGTACTTGCGCTTAAGCGGTGTGCGTTACTGCTGAAAGCGGTGTGGTTACGGATCGCTTCACAGGAACTCTTGCAGTCGTTTCCTACATAAAGCCCTTTAGATGGGTCAACTCCTGCTTCCAAAAAAGCTTGGTTGTGCAGAAATGGCCAGCTTTCTGAAGTGACTTTCTTCACGGTTTAACCAAGGTAAAGAGAGCCTTGGACATAACCCAGGCAGCAGTTTCTAAGAATTCTTTGTTGTTCATGAATCAGTGTTGTTTGTATGATGTTGTTGTCACTGTTCCTCCTGGCTTTGCTCCCCGGCACTGCTTGCACATGCTGCTGCTGTTTGTCATGCCCTAGTTAATCACAACAGAGTGAGTGTTTCTCACTCTCTCCTATGTATTTTTCATAGTACTTTTGCTGCTTTAATAATAATAATGCTGCTAACAAATGAAAGATTTATTTTTGAGGAAATGGACATTTTAAGTATTAATGGTGTATTGTGGAAAATTAAAAGATGAAGAATTAGATTTGCTGTTTTCTTACTGTACAATAAGACTTTTAGACAGAATATCATGATCTGTCTATGTAACGTTTATACAAACCCAATTTTGCATGTGTTGAGTAATAGTGCAGCTTTGCTGACACTTGAAGTTGAGCTTTAGCCTTGCCTTTAGTCACAGGTTCCACCTTCTCCCTCCTTTTGATGCTAAGGGATTGCTGAACCACATGGGCAGATCCGCTAAGGACCTGCTCTGCCTGAAAACTAAGGGTGTTGTGTTTATAAGCTGCTGCTTAAGTTTCCTGCCAGATCAGGTACTTCATCTAGCTGTCTGCAGCGGTGCTGATGCTGTGGGAAAGATGTCAGGAGAGAGGTGAGAAAGTTTAATCTTCTTTCTGCTGGGAGCAGCAACTCGTGTCTCGTTAAAGTTGGGGTGAGACTGGGTGCCCGGTTGCAGGCCAGCTGAAGCTGAATGAAACTGGCACTGCTACTTCTCTGCCTGCCCTCGACCTCCTGGATGATTCTCCCCTTTTACTTTCAGGCACTGGCACTAAACCAGCTCAGGAAGCCGCATTGGCAAAAACAACCTTTTTTTTTTTCCTTCCCCCGTGTTAGTGTTTTTGCCAGGCTGAGCTGGCTCAGGTGAGTGCCAGTGCTGACTCAGGAGAGGATGAGTTTGAAGAGTGCTGACTTTGATTTATTTAAGCTGTTACGGGGCCGTACCCTGAGATGCATCTTGAGAAATGAAGGGTGAGATTTGCCAAATACCGATTTTGTTAGTTTTCTGTGTCCTGGTGGATTGATTTGATGACATCTACAGAACAAGGCTGCTGAACAGCTTAGAGACTGTGATTCGCGCCTTCTAGAGCAGACACAACAGAAACTGCAGAAATCTTGTTTCCTGAAGCTGTTTCATTAACATGCCTCTTGCCTGCTCCAGAAGTCAAGTCTTGATGGTTATTCAGCCTTCTGAGCCTTGTTTTCAGCGAGAAGGCCTTCTGTGATGGGGTGTCTGGTGCGGATACCTGAAAGCAGAGAACTGAGAACCAGGGCCTTCCGAGTAGGTTGCCAGGCAGCCATCAAATAGGAAGTATTTTCAGTTGGTTTTGTTTCCAACAGGATTTGAGCTGGTAACTTGGGAAAAAAACCCTTCAGTCTGTTTCTCTCATGGTCACTTGTGAAGTGTGCTAGCATTTCGTCATTGCTTAGGGCTTGTTTTAATCCTCCAGCTTTTCGTATTTCTGTGTTACGATTGAGCTGCGATCGAAGAGTTGTCAAAACTGCGGACAGGTTCCCTGCTCCTTGAACGTCAGTCTTAGGTTGGTGGGGATCTGTGCGTTGTGTAGGCTTGGGCTTTTTTGAATGGAAGATCACCCAGCTAGTTAATAGTTATGCAATTGCTAGAAAGTTTTGCTTCTGAAGTTGGCCCAAAGCTGTTCATTTGCATCAGTGACTTCGTTAGTCATGGTTTTTATTTATTTCAGCATGGAGACTGCAAAAATGACATATGATTTAGGACAAACAACAGCTCAAGGGTGCTCAGTAGCCATGCCTTACTTGTAGGATACTCATCAATGTGACCCCATTTTTGTCTCGTTAAAGAGACCCTCCACGGGGTTGCGAGCTGCAGCAATGAAGTACCCTACACCTTCAGGTTAGGAAGTAATCCTGTTGTACAGCAGCCATGAAATGTGGGGTGAGTTGGGAACGCAAACATTGGCACAAGGATAACCATCAGCAATTCAGGCACCTTGTGCTTATACAACTGTTTGTTCAGCTGCACAATAGATTGGGGATCTGACCTGGCTTGGAAAGTAATCCTTAAAAAAACCCAAAACAAAGTGCTGGTTTATTTTTAACTGGTATCAGTTCCCCAGTTTGATTCATGGTGAGGCTGCAAACAGTTGTAGCAGTGCAGCAGAGTTGAGTGGGAGGGTGCTGCTCATGCTGGTGTAGCTGTCAAAAAACTGCCTGTGTAACCATGGTCTGAAGAAATAACTAAAGGAGGAATTAGAAACTGATTTGGCTCGATCTGTGCCAAAAGAAATCTGAGCGTAATACTGAGAGGTTTTGTGTTTGTGGTTGGTTTTTTTTTTTTTTTTTAGCCAGGCATTTGGATAGAGTTGGTTTTGTTGTGGAGGATCACTTTAAAGAGCAACCGAGAGAGGAGTTGTCTTCTTCCCATGAGTCTGTTTCACCCAACTAGAGAGAATGTGGCGGGTGAATAAAGTATCACCATGCACGTTTTCCTTGTGCAGACCAAGCTTTTGGTGTCTGTTTTCTGACTCGGTCACTTCCTGTGAGAGAGCTGGAGGACTAGCTCTTCACCCAGGTTTTCTTCAAGGCAGTGTTTTTACACATTCTGAAAACAGAAAAACTTTTACAAAGTGCAGGTAGGTGAAACCTTTTTGCTTGATTAATTTCAAATAGATTTTGGGTTGTTTTTCTGGGTAGGTCTTGGTTTTTCTTGTTTGTTTTTTCCCTTCTGATGGTTCCTTGTAAGAGGGTGGGCGGCAAAGAGCCAGAAAGCACCACTTCGTTCCCTTCTTTGGCAGCCCACATCTGGTCTGAAAGTGGAGTATATGTGCCCCCCTGCTCTTGAACTGGGAAAGTTGAGTGTTTCTCCGGTTGCAGAATCTCCACTTCGGGCTCCGTGCTCTGCGTTCGGTGTGTGGCAGATAGAAGATGCAGCACATCGACTGCTTCTTTCAGTTCCTGTCAGCCACCCTCTTCAGCCTGAAAACTGATTTTATTGCTACACAAGTACTTCCCTTTTTTTGGGGGGTTTGTGCTTTTGCTGAAGGTCGTTTCTTGTTCTTACACAAGCTGGGAGGGCCTTGTCCTGTCTTCCCACCAGCCTCCCAGGTGTCTGACTGGCCAGGAGCCCAAGGGACACAAGCCAAAGGTGCACGACCATTTCTACTTGTTGAGTCTGTGTGGAGGTGT
Source organism: Eurypyga helias (assembly GCF_000690775.1). Lineage (NCBI taxonomy): Eukaryota > Metazoa > Chordata > Aves > Eurypygiformes > Eurypygidae > Eurypyga > Eurypyga helias. The sequence goes on along the minus strand of NW_010244783.1, from coordinate 3,673 downwards.
GAGCGGGGGCTCAATCTCCAGAGGCACTTGCACAAGCATATCCCGACAGCATCGTTCCAGCAGTTACTCTGTAGGTGACGAGGTCAAACTGACTTCCTTGGCTCTGGCCTTGATGCTTCCAAAGACTTCTGGGGCACTTCTAACCAGGAGAAGGTGAGGTAACAGCTTAACTTGGGAGGTGTTATTTTCTCTGCCCCTTTTGTGGCACAGACCCGAGATTTTGCTGCTCACCTCACTGCTGTGGATTCTTGTCTGTGGCTGCGCCACTCGCACTGAGCAATCCTCCCCAGTGCCATCCATCTGGCTAGGCTCTGTGCACCTTACCACAAAATCACACCGTGCTTCTCCCTGCCAGCAGTGGCTTCTGTGCGGCGTGTCTGTCCCCTGGCTCAGCAGAGCACCGCCAGCACTGACTCACTCTCGTCGTGTCAGCAGATCAGTGTGGCGCGTTTACCTGGTCATCTGTCATGCCTGCTGATGCTGTTGAGGTGGTAGAATTTGGTACCCACAGCTGACACGAAAGCGCACCCGTTTCTGAACGTGCTGCTCCTCCTGCTGAGCTCAGCACGGTTGTTCCATCATTGTCCTGCTGGGGAAGCATTTGGGTGGAGTTACCTGGATGACTCTGTGGTCCTTCAGGACTTCCTTAGGGATGTGGCTGGTTTATTTAAACCTCGCTTTTGGGGAGGAGGCAGAGGTCTGTGGCTGAAAAGCAGGTATGCTTTATTACCAGCATTAATGGAAACTTCAAACACAGGATTTTGAGGAGGGAGATGAAATTACTCCCTCTGCTTATTTGGTCTAGGAGTGGAGTTACAAATTCTTTCCAAGTCAGTCTTTGAGACAAAACTCTTCAGTGGCATTGATATGAATGTTTTTCCTCTTTCCCCCTATGAAAGCAAGGACTATGGTTTTCTGCTGATGAGTTTTCTGCTATGAGCCCTTTCACTAGTGTGAATTCAAGAAATGCCTTTTCGTGGTGGGTTTGGTTTGTGACTGTGGAGAGAGAGTTCCTTTCTAACTGTCTCTGACTGGATCTGAGTGCTGCACTGAATGGCAGCGTTTGTGTTGGAATCGTTTAAAAATAACCTGTATCCAGCCGAGTCTTTTTTCCTCTTTGTAAATGAGCTGGAGGAGCCAGAATTTAGTACTCGGGAAGCTGAGCACTGAGGCCTCACAAGCATTGATCTTCCCTAAGCTCTTCTCTAGAAAGCATGTGCCATATTCTCATCTCGCCTATGAAATGCAGAGCTGATACGGGATGACCCCACCCTCCGAGGTACAAGCTTAGAATAAATCTTCTGGGCCGGTACTGATAAAGCAACCTTTTGTTAATGTCCCTGTTTGATCGGGTCTCGCTGCTATGGAAACTCTGGGGTCTGGACTAAAGTGGCGCTTTGAAGAGACGAGGAGGGTGCCCTTTGCTACCGAGCTAGGGTGATCTGTGGCAAGGAGCAGCAGGGTTCAGCGCTCATCCTTCTTTTTTTTTGATGAGCTGACCGGGGCTGGACCTTCCTCCAGCCTCCCCTTTGCAGTGACACTGATAGCAGTGACAAGGACGGGCAGGTCCCCAGGCAGCCTGCGCCCTCCTGCCAATGCGCTGCATTTCTCCAGTGAAGAAGGGGAAGCCTGGAGAAAAGAGCAGCAAGGGAATGAAATCAGTTTATATCATCCCTGTTATGTGCTGTCCTCTCCTGCTCCCCAGCCCGATGTTATCGCAGTAGTGCCAGCTTTTCCAGCATCAGGCCAAATGGAAGCTGGAAGAGGACGTTTGAGGCCCACCTTTGGCTACCCACACTGGCAGACAGCTGCGTGGCAGATGTTCATAGAGCTTTGCAGAGCACCTGTCACGTTTGGCAACATGCAGGAACAGAGGTTCACTACACACTGTTGTGGGTTGAAGCTTGGCATTCAAAAAGAGAGGAGTTACCACCGTAGCATGCCAGTGTGAGAGAACAGTCGTCTGTGCCCGGGATCTAGATACCTCATCCCTCCTGGGAAGCATGCTGTGCTTTGTGTAGGTGACAGCAGAAGGGCCTTTGCAATTCCTGCTCATCTGGCCTCTGAAGAAAAAGCTGCCTTTAGCCCCAGATCTAGGTACCGGTTTGGGCATTCAGAAATGCACAGCTCGGCCTCTCTTCAGAAAGAGCTGAAAAGGCTTGGCTTCCGCTCCTTTCTTAGGAAGAGAAGAGGAGAAAATTCTTGGTCTCGCAGGCTACTGGCAGAAACGCCGAAGCTTTGTGATCAGCACAGTATACGTATGGCACAAAGTCTTCCTTCGGATCTCTTGGAGTCAGAAGCGCAGGGAATGTCTAAGGACTCGCGTTACAAGCTTAATTCTGTGGCCACTTCTCTAAGTCCAGTCAAGCTGTGTCTTAGGCTCTTCCCTTGTGCACACTTCAGCCGTCGCTGCCTTGTGCCCTGCTGTTGAGGCAGGAGAAGTGCTGGTGCAGGAAGCGTGCTTTTGTTCGCTCACAGCATAGGGTGGGCACACCTACTAACTGGCTGTTGTCCTCCCCGTGGCCTTGCTTACTGCGGTTCCTCCACCACCCTCAGCTTTCCCTAAAACTCCTGTTTTTGTTTTTGATGCATGCATAAGGACTGTGCTCCCTGGCCTGAGCGGAAGGAGCCACACATGGTGAGGACAGCCTGTCTGAAAGGGGCTGTATCTGGTAACAGCCCCAGCCTTGCACAAGAAGCAGGGGGAGGCTCAGAATTCAAAGCTTTGTGCTCGAGCAGGCTAGAAAGGTTTGTAGCTTCCTGGATACCAAGCTGGCCAAATGTTTCTGGTTACATCCTAAATGTTGCTGTGGGCTCTTGCAGAGTTGTGTTCTCGGCCCAGGTCCCAGGGGTCATCTCTGTTTTCTGCTGACTAGACAGATGAGTCTCAGGCCTGTGGGTCAGCTTTTGTGCTGGGAAGCTGAGCTCATAGTGCGGTGGGAGACTTTTTCTTTTCCTCTTAGACTGGATTGTCTTTTGTAGAAGTTGGGTCACCCAATCCAGCATGACTAGAAAACGCCATGCTTTTCGGCACGGATGCTAGCTGCTCCTGCTCTTTGCCAGCAAGACTAGAAGCAGTCACCAGACACCCGTGATGCTGTGCAGCATCACCAGCCAGATGCTGTAGTCCTCTCGCCCTGGTATTTTGTTTTCTTGTGCTTTGCTCCTCACTGCTTTGGGGTTGTTAAGGGAAAGTCCAGCTTTTCTCAGCGTGACCTTGCGGTTGGTAGCCACCCCTTCCCTGTGGCCCAGCTCCAGACTGGTCAGTGGTCATCCGTCTGAGCCCTCAGCACCGCAGGGCTGGCCGCAAGCCTGGGAGCCTCAGCAAGGCGATGCGGGAAGGATGGAGGTGCAGGCTGCTTACAGCGAAGGCGTGCGTCAGCAGTGCTTAATGCAGTCAGCGTGCTCACCATGTAACACATCAGTTTTAAATGTTTGGTCTACTTTTTATTTTGGAAAATAGCTTTGCTATTGAGTCACGGAGCATTGCCAGTGTTCCCATATGAGAGGGCTTATACCGAGCAGGAACGTCAGCACTGTGGCGTGGTCTGTGCTAACTCTGACGCCCATTGCAGCGCAGCTCTCTGCCTCCAACTCACCCATGTGTGGTGAGCTCTGAGGCGCTACTTTCCCTGTCACCTTCAGCTTACACCATAGAATCACAGAATGGTTT
>NW_010244782.1:0-211 GCF_000690775.1 Eurypyga helias | reverse complement strand
GAGGGGAAGAAAAAAAAAAAAAGAAATAAACAGAATTAATGAACCGGCTGCAGGAATCTGTGTGGGAGCGGGGGCGGGAGGGCGTTGGGGCCGTGTCCCGGCTCCTGGGTTGGGTGCAGGATGTGACCCATCGCTCATCCTGCCAGGGCTCTGCTCCACGGGGTCTCGCGGGGCTGGGGCACGTGGGGGCCAGGGCCGGGCTCCCCGGTCC
>NW_010244781.1:4166-21255 GCF_000690775.1 Eurypyga helias | reverse complement strand
CCCCCTCCCTACCAACGAAACGCTGTCCCTCCCCGCCCCGCAGAACACGCATCCGGACGCTCGCGGGAACCGATCCGCAGGGGTCAAGACCGAGCTAACGACTCGCAGTTTCCTAGTCAGAGGAGCGTTCGCTATCCTAGAAGCACAAACCACAACTCCTGCAGCTTCTGGCCCGTGCAGGGTCACCCCGCTCCGCTCGTCATTCCCAACTGCTCCGACAGCAGCGCCTTAAGCGGTACAAGGCCCGGTAGGCGCGGGGTGCTTATCGCCCCCGGCAGCCCTGGCGTAGCACGGCGCTTCGCTTTTGTGCCCGGCGACAAAAACGGTAGAAACTCTGAAAAAGAAGCAGAGCGAGAGTTTGGTGTTGAAAAAACGACGCGCGACGTGACGACCGCAAAGAGGAGAGGGAAGGGCAGCGATCGCTGCGGCCTCACGGTGAAGCGGGATACCATCTCCTTGCCCACCGGGACCAGAAATCTGCTCCCGCGCATGGGCCGGGGAATCTGATCCGTGCTGGGAACACGATGCCAGCAGGCCGGTAACACAGCGTGGACGGGGAGTGGGAACGCGATGCCGGCGGGCCGGTAACACAGCTCTCCGGTGGCAGCAAAGCAGAGCCGGTCGGATCGTTACCTGCGGCGCCCAGAGAGCAGCACCTTCGCGTTGGACGGGGACACACACCACCGCCAAGGGGGGAACCTGCCTGGGACCCAGCGCACCCCGGCACGGTAACCCCGCTCGGCTCTGCCAGGCGGCGCATCAGCCAAGGCTTTGAACGGACCTTGGACAGTCCTTGGGGCTGTGGGAGCTGGTGTTTGGGGTTGTTTTGTTTGTTTAAAGGCAAATTTACACCTTTTTCAAGAGGTGCTTTGAAAGGAAGGGAACAGCTCTGCCGGCAGCACCTCAAAGGCAGAGCAAACCCAGGTACCCGATGGTGACCAGTGACACAGGGGGCACGGCCAAATTTGGCCAAAGGCCTTCACAAATCAGGTTGAAAAAAAATCAGTTTAACATTAACGAGCTGCAATAAATTCATCAAGAGCCAGAGGGAAGACGTTTCACTGCCAGAACTTTATTGCACCACGTTCAAGCGCTGAACAGTGCTGTGCCCACTGGACATCGGCCGCAGTTACACCCCCGGGGCTGCGCCGACACCGCACGCCTCTGCGGCTCCCGCCACCTTCCCTCAACTACGGCTGCGGAGCGGCAGTAAATGGAATCCGAGTAAAACCAGGGGGAATAACGCAAGGTGATGGGGAGGGAGGCAGAAGTCGGCGCGACACCACAGCCAGAGCCGGGCGCGGAGCGAGGTTGCGGAGCGCAGTTTTCCAGCAGGTCTGTCGGCGCACGGGCAAAGCGAGGGGCCTGGCCAGCGCCGTCGGCTTTCCCTCGAGTTTGTAAAGAGCAACCAACGCAGACCTTTGGTGCCCCACAGCACGATCGCGGGAGAGTGTGACCCCAACCCCGGGGCAGAGACCCAGCGGCATGGGGAACGCTCAGGAGGGCACCCACCACCCTAACGTGCGCGGCAGAAGCCCCCTGGCAACACCGGTGGCCGTACAACGGGAACGCGGTGCCAGCCCACGCTCCCAGAGTCCGCACGCTCATGGGCTGCCACGGCAAATACACGCCAGGCACGCTGGGGTGGAAGCAGCCTCCCTCCAAAGAAACCCAGTTAAAAAAAATCCCAGGGCAACGAGTGGTTAAAGCGAACCCTGCGCGAGGGGGAGGCGGGGAGAACACCCACACCAGGCACCCGGTCCCGAGGCGCGTGCATGTCACCCTCACCTCACGGATGACAGGAATGCGACCCTCCCCCAGTGCTATCTACTGTGTTCAGCAAGGCAGAGAGTCTGGACAGCAGCAAAAAGCCTTTTCTTCCTCCCTGTGACAGATAAATGAATTAAAGTCCTTGTGTGAATGGCCCCTTGCTCACCCAGGACACTCCCGACCACCAGCCTTCTGCCGGGGCACATTTTCTACCGAGCAACTGAAAGACAATTAGCATTTCAGCCAAATTCTTCAGAAAAATAAGACTGACCCACACACAGACCCACACACACTCACACAGCTCAAAGCACCATCTCCCGCCCGTCAGGGAAGGCCCTCGGCGGGTTCAAAGCCGGCGAGTCTCCGGCTGAAGCCCACCAGGAAGACTTCCGCCCCCGCAGAGGCCCAGCACGGCGCAGCCACACACCAGACATCAGCCAGTCGCTAGAGCGTGCCCAGGCTGGGCTCAGCGCTGTCAGACCGCTCCCCTAGGGCAAAGGCTCCTCCTCGCGACTCCGCGGGGTCCCGTCCGGGGTGGAAGGCGGCACCCACGCTCAGGAGCGTCCCACGGGAATGAAAGGCTCGGCCCTAGCTGCGGGGCGCTTCCTCAAACCCAGAAAACAGTTCCTGCACAAGCCAGTGCTCTGCTGGTTTTCCTTAGACATAAAATTTACTTTATTTCTTTCCTTAAAAAGTTAAAAATACAGAAGGTTCAGAAACTGAGTTTCTCCTTGCAGGCGTTCCAACCGCAGCTGCAGAAGGCAATCCTTCACTGAAAGGTTTCTCGGAATTCCTCCGGTTTCATCTGTGTTTTCTCAATCACCACCACCATTAGGACAGAGGCTGCGGAGCCCTGACTCCACCACTAACTTGATGACGTAGTTTGATTCCAGATTCACATTTCCAGGTGCCAAGAGTCCAGAAAACAGCCATGCCAGCTTCTGCCTTCGTCTGAGATTTCCTTGGGGTTTACTGAACGCAGCAGTGACCGTTGGCGTCTTTGAAGCGTAATCGCATCTTAGGTCGGTATTTCTCAAGGTAAAGCAGCTGTTTGGAATTGAAAGCTCCCCTCCTTTTCCTGAAACAGAGAGAACGAAGGCCGACATCAACGGCGGGAGTACTGCCTCAGTCACCACGCACATTCCGAGGCGGGTCAGCCCTCGTTTCACAGCTTTCCTGAATCCATAAACCAGCGTTTTGGCTTGGTTCCCTGAGCGCTGACGCTTTGAGGAGAGACAAGGCAGGCCAGCACATGCAGTGCATCCCCTACATACTGAAATCAAAACCCTGTTAGGAACCTTCAGCGTGTTTCCTTGGATCGGGAGAGTTTACTTCCACGGCCAGCAGCGGTCACCAGATAACGCCAAGGTCACCTGCTCCCTGGGATTCACGTGCTACTTATTATATTAGTGAAGACCGTGACATTCAGACACAAGTATGTCAGAGGCTCTCAGAAAAGAGCTTCTCAGTATGAAAGGGACACACCCAGCAACAGAAAAAGGGAATTTAAAACTAAAAAAAAAAATCCAGAGAGGCCTGTTGACAGCAATACAGCTTACCAAGATAACCAGAGACCCTGGGAATCTGTACGAGGATGAATCGCCCCTTTGGAAAAGCTCATCCAACGTAATCTTACCTGCTGGGCTTCATTTCAAGAGCTGATGCTATCGCCAACAATGGAGCTCTGCAGCCTCATCCTTCCCCAGCTGGGCTGTTTTCCAGGCAGGGGGCTGGCCGGCCTCTCGGGATGGGTAACACCCACCCACAGCACCTGGGGGAGTGCTGGTGCCCACCTACGTGCTGCAGGAAACCTGCTGGGGCCCAACCTCATTTGGATTCCTCTCCTTTTAATTAGGATGAATTAGTACACGTTCAATTCACTCATGACTTTTACAGCCCAGGCGTTTTTGCATCCCAGGTTCAAAATCTTTTGAGACTGTGGTCAATGCCAAGCCCAGAGTTGAAATCCAGGGAGCGACCGCCTTCCAACCCTTCCCTCCCACCACAGGACAGGGCAGAAGCCACAGCATCCGCGTCCGAGTTGTGCCCGTTGCTGTCAGGATGCAGCTACCAGAAAACAAGCCACTGTTCAGACACAGCGCAAACGGATTCCTCGGGAGCGGGGAAGTTGAACTTACTGCCGTATAAACTGAACTGCATCTTCGTACTTCATCCCACATTCAATGAGAGCAAGTGCAACCAGAACAGGAGCCCTGAAGGAGAGAGCAATACTTATGGAAGATCTGGAGAAACAACGTATTAAACCCCACAAAATACATGGAATTAATCTATAAGCAGGTATCTCGAGCGTTTTCCCTCTAAGCGTTACCTACAGAAAGACATTTGCCTGCTGAGGACCCACTGTAAAAGTTCTTGCGGTGACAGCTCCGATTCCTGCACACACACAGAAATGAAAACCAACAGCTCCCGAGCGTTTGGGGCATGGAAGAGTAATTCTGCAGTTTTACCCTTTCTCCTTTCACTACACCCTAATTTTCTACTCTGCCAAAACAAGTGTGTAATACACCCCGCATGCATCCTGCCGCTTCTACCAGCGGTTGTGAGACATCTACGAACAGCTTTACGGGGATCGACTGGTCTAATCTGCCGAATAGGGCGCCCCCGGGCCAGAGTAACACCCTCTGCTTTGGGATCCGTGCCTTGGAAGCGGGCTTTCCAAACCAGCGGAGAGCACGGTATCCTCCAGGCTTGACGTCACCCCGCTGCATGCACGGCTGCGGCAGGCACCGCGGAGAGCAGAGCGGCGAAGGGCTATCTGGGGCGAGCGAGCGGAGAGCCTGCACTCCCGAACAAAAAACACAGTTCGGGAGAAAAGCGGCGACGGTGCCACGCTGGGCCCTCGCGAACGGAATCACCCGCTTCCCAAAGGCGGCGATCGAAACCCCAACATCGGTTTAACAACAAGCTGCGTCTTTTTACTGCTGTTCAGGTTCAATTCCCTGCTACCGGTGAAGTTTTCCGGCTTACAGCAAAACCCACAAAGCTCTTGCTTGTCCCTCTGTCCGAGCAGAGCAGCAAAAGGTCGCTCCTACAGGCCAGAGAGGAGCTTGTGATGCAGAAGATGGGGGCTTTGGCCTGGTGTTATGCAAGAAAGAGCGCTGAAAATCACTTGAGTTACACGTGGCCACCTTCCTAAAGACGTTCCTCGGATAAAAATAGAGCAGAAATGGATAAACAAATGTTCACTGCCTTGGGGTTTTGGCTCTCGTGTCTTTAAATATTGGCTGTTTCTCCCTCTACCTCTGCACTTCCCCCCTCTCCTCTAGAGATGGGAACACAAGAGCCTGAAGCACTTGACTCTGCTTGACCTCCTCAATCACCTTTCCTGCCCGCTCACTCATACCCTTAACCCTCAGCAGCCCGTGGTTACTGCAAGAACACCAACACCTCAGCTCCCTCCCCCCCAGCCCATAGGATAAATACAGCTGGGAATACGGACGTCGCATTCCGCTCCCCCAAGTCAGGCTTTTGGAAAATTTCGTCTTGAAAGGGAGCTCTTCCCCAAGGAGTCAGTCGTACTTTGAGTGGGGAGGACGGGAACATTGCTCTGCACACGAGCAAGAAATACAAACCTACCTCTTCTTGCCCCAGACGCGAAGCCACTTCAGAGGAAGAAAGTGATTGAACCAGTTTTTCTAAATGCCTTGTTTTATGACCACATGCTCCACAGTACGCCAGCTAAAGCCGGGAGGGACAAACCAGCCCAACCCCAGCCTCCAGAACTGTACCATACGTGGGTATCGCCTGTCAAGAGGCACAGGGGTTTCACTGCTTTCACAGGCAGATTCACACTCTCAAATCAATCAACGCTCGTGTCGTCTGTGGCACACAGCAGTCCCCTGACAGCCTCTCCAGGATGTTCCTCTCACCCGTGATCAGTTATGAAATCAACGGAGATCTTTAAGCCTCACTAACTCTCTCCCACTTTACCGACACAAACTTGGTGCTGCTGCTTTAAGGTGTTCGCTGGGAGAAACCAGAGAAGCTGGCATGTGCGTAACCCCTCTCAGGACCCCCCTCCCGAACACAGAAACCGCTTCACGGCCAGCGCAGATGAGAGCGGAACACCAACCTTCCCAGCCCGGCGACGCAGTGCACAGCGACACAGCAGCCCGGCTCCTCGCGAAATTTGGTTTTCAGCAGGTTTAGCCAGTCGTCAACGATCTGATTCGGGGGTGGTGCTCCATCATCAAACGGCCAGTCCTTGGGAGGAGAAGAGGGACACAAGCTATAGGGATTTCAATCCGCAGCCAGCAGCGAGGTGCCCTTCGCTCGGAGAGGGAAAGCACCCCGTTCAGCCTGAAGTGCTACTGCACACAGGTCGGAGCTTCTCCGCTCGCACACACGTTTGCCAGTCAATATCATAACACCACGCTAAACGTTTAACAACCATTTAATTGCACTTTTCAATAAAGCTCTACACTAACTCCTCTGCAGTATAGAATTTTTAAAAAAAATAGCTGCCCTTGAAGTCTCATTTTGTTAAAAATATGTAAAAATCAATAGACATTTCAAATAAACATCTGAAAGATGAGAACTCGTCAGCCTTTCGCCTGTGGTTGTGTCGGCCTGTTACATCGCTCTGTATCGCAGACGAGAAGCTGCTTCGGAACGATTCAAGGGGATCGGCAGAGAAGGTACTTCCTAACAACCCAAACGGAGCCGCCTGGCCAGCTGCCAGGAACCCAACCAGGCAGCTAAAATTACCCGTGTATTTTCAAGTCACAAACTTCACACTCACAAACAGAAGAGTGCTTAAACAAAGATGAGGGCAACCACCAAGCAGCGTTTACAGCTACTTTCCTGCCGACCGAAGGGGTTGCCAACATCCAAACCACCCAGGCCACACTGAGCATCACCAACGTGGCCATCAGGCCAAATTCCAGGCAAGAAGCTTCCCATTTTCTTGAGGGCACAGCTCTCTCCCGGAACTCGTGCGAAGTGGAGTACTACATGTCCTGTATTTTAAGCCCCAGCACATCACATGCTTTATAATCTTCTGGGACGTGGGGAGCGCTGAAGAAAGCCCTCCCAGACGCACGGCAACACAAATAGCCCTTGGTAGCTATTTAGCACTTCTCATTAGACAACTGCCGAGCGTTTTACAATGGAACTCATAGCCAGTGTCCTATTATTCAACCACCTCTCCAAATGATGGGAAAGCGGCTTTCAAAGGAGACCTCTTCTTCTCTCCCTGGTTGGAAATAACCTGTTCTCAATAACACTACGCAACAGACTTAGCACGAAGTAATATCCTGTAAAGCAGCATGAAGAAACTCTGATTGAGTAGAGCCAAAGGTAAAAAAACGCCAGGCTTTTCACTCTGAAAAGCTCTTATTTGTGACACCAGTGCTGCCTGATTAGCGGGTAGAGCTTGGCACAGCCCTGGGCCCGAGAGCACCCTACAAATGTGCTGGCACTCCAAGAAGCTGCAAGGTAGAAACCTCCTTCCCAGAACTACAAAGCCAAGAAGCTTTTATGTTACTGAAATAACATTATATGCGACTAATTCAGAAAGACAAAGTCTGAAGAGTGCAGAGAACTTCTTTAAAGCAAACGGGAAATTAAAATATCTGGGACAACATATAAAAACACAAGACTATAGACACAAGATCCTAAAGTAAAACTTGTTCTTTCTAATAAAAGGCTTTTATAAGATTTTCCACTCAATCCCCCACTGCCAGCTGCATTATTTCAGGCCCAGTGTCATCCACTGACCCAGGAAGAGATGTGTGGGCTGCCAAGAGAAGAGGCATTGCCCACTGCAAAGAGACTTTCATCTGAAACTGCCCTGCACACAGCAGGATTTACAGGCCAGTTCCCCCTTCCCGGTTTTGGGTTAAATTAAACCCTTTCCTTCAGACCAAATTCAGGAGGTTTCCACATTGCTTTAGCTTACATTAACCATCGTGTCCACACAAACCTTGTGCTGGCATGAGCTAACGACAATTGCCATTTCCCCACGGAGCATCCCTTCCCAGGAATGCTACACCGCTGCCACGGAATCAGCACCGATAGAGCACTGCCCGGAACGAGGAATAGGAATAATTCTGGGACTAGAGGTATAACTGCAGCAGTGTGCTGTGGTTATTTTCCTGATTACGAGTTCTGCCAGCATCACCTCCGAACTCCTGTCAGACAGGGCAGAAAACAAATTGCTGAGCTCCACAACCAGCAGTCGTTAATAACGGGGACGATGCACCACGGCTGCCCAGACAACAGCCCTGCTGTCACTGCAGCAGCGGGAAGGATAGGCCAGAAAGGGCTGTTTGGTTCCACCCGTGACCTGGAGCGGCCTCACCCTGCGGAACAGCTCTGGGTTTGTCGGGCCTGGCCGTGCAGAACGCAGACAACCTGGGAGCAGTTCCAGGCTCTGCAGTGACCAAGAACCCTTTCCTCAAAGCCCAAGCGCAGCTTGCTCTGAAGGCACAGCAGTAACGCGCTCCCAGAACTGCCTGCACGCGCGCAGGCGGGACCGCAGCCACCAGCATGGAACCTTCCCTCCTTCCACGGCAGAGCTCCCAACACAGGAAATACCGCACCTCGAACAGCAGCGCTCCCGGCTGCCTGCCGACGTTCGGGTGGTGGCCGTGCCAGAGGGCACAGAGCGCAAAGGAAGTCCTACCCGGGGATGGACAGTAAACGAAGGACCGATAGAAAGACCAATGAAGCGTGCCTTACATTCTGAAAAAGAAGAGAGATGGCAGCCTCCTTGCTCGCTAGCCAGTGCAAAACCACTTCCAGATAAACCCCGGCCGTTTCTTGGCTGCAGCGCTTCTGCTACAAGACCTCACACATGAGCACAAAGCACCGCAGAAGCCCACAGACACCAAATCCATCCCCACCTCCAGCCTCCTGGATTTCATCTCTGTTGATAAACATGTGCGTGCAATAGTACTACTTCAGACAGGGAACATCTAACTCCCCGCTCCCTCACTACGCCATCTGCCACAGCTCCTCTCTAGCTGCCACACTCTGCCCATCCTGCCAGCACGCGATCCCCTGCCGCGGCGGGAGAGCCGGCTTTCCTGCAACGCTCTCATCTCCAGGGCTTTTTGCTACGCTTCTGACCTCCACAGCTTTAAAAGAAGACACTAATCTCTCCCAGGCTGTGTTTTTAATTTTACTGGTAATTTTGCAAGCCAGTATTAGCTTTCAATAGCGACGCGTTATTTGCTCAGCCAGCTGGTGATTCAATATCGCTTCCGAGCAGCCCCAGGACTCAAACGGCACGCGTCCATAGGGCGGAAAAGCTGTGCAGGAGGCGGTCGTGTCGGTGGCAAGTTAACTTATCTCCAGCAGCAAAACACCGCTGCTACACAGCAAGCTGCGACGGCAGGCTCACGGCTGGGAGCAGCAGGCCCAGCGCTGACACTAGCGGCGAACCCTCCCCGTTACCTCCTGCTTTCTGTAGATCTACGCTCTTGCCTGTTTCACCTCCTGCGGCGGCGGAACACGAGGAACCACCGCTACGTCCCAAACGCAGAGAGGCTTGTTGGCGAGGCAAACGCGTACAGACACGAGACTCGGGCAGGTGTCACTGGAAAGGCTCTCCAGCAGAGCTGTGCTTAGCAGAGCTGGTGGAAACAGCATTTCCAGTTTTTAGAAAAGCTTCCTCAAAAAGCTGCTTTCAGTTCACACCTCGCCAGCACCCAGATTTTAAAGTTTCTTGAGAACTGAAATCCCCGTTGTTTTGCAGAAGCGCAGGCTCCAGGGCACAGAGCCCGCTGCTCCTGCAGCTGCCCCGGAGGCCCCGGCCATGGACCGGAGAAGGTGGATTTGCCCAGAGCTGCAGGGGCCAAGGGCAGCCAGCCTCACAGAGCAACCCCTGGCAGAGCAGGACACCAGCAAAACTGCCCCAGTCTTCTAGGAAGAACTCGGATCTCTGCCCTGGCATGGGAACACAAAGACTCTAAGCCTCAGCTTAAACCAGGGCGCTGAGGGCTTTGGCACCAGACGTTTAACCCTTCGAGTCCCTGGCAACCTCAGGGAAACTGCAGCTAGAGGTTTCACAGCAGCGTGCCTGAAAACGCCATGATTCCAGCTCCAAGAGAGCTCCAGAGGGAACAAACCCGCTATTCCCGAGCGCAGCCCTAGGAGCACTGGTAGACCTGACTGATTTTTCCAACAACACTGAGGAACACGTGGCTGCCTGGAACTGGAGTAAATGCTTACTGGGGCTGGAAGCCAAGAAACCTGACTGACCTGTAGGTGGGGTTTTCACAGATATGCCAGGATCCAAGTTTTTCTCCTAACGGAAAACTGCAGTTCTCCTCCAACCAAGCCATAAAAATCAAAGGCAACAAAAGACTGACTACCTGCAGGAAGGTGTTAAGATGCAATTTCTGGCCTCACAACAGAGTATTAACTCACACCAGTAAAATAAACTGATTATATCTGACACACCGTAATAACTCCGAAGTACTGCCTGGAAAAATACCGCCTGCAAGCTTAGCACGAGCACACACCTATTAAAAAAACCTCCTCTAAACCACCAAGCAGTACTGGACAAGATGGTCAGTCGTTGCATAACGTTCACTGCGAGCAGCAGCAAAGGAATTCCCCCAGCTGAGCAGGGCCGCCAGCAGCAGCCAGGCTCCCCAGAGAGGCGAGCAGTGAGGGGGCTACCCAGCCACACATGCTACAGCCCACCCATGGAAGCCTCGGCCTGCGTGTCTGCTGCAGTCTCTAGAGGTGGCACTTTTGAGAGAGCAAGAGCAAGGAGCTTTATACGCCTCCCGAGAGGCAGCCAAACTGAGACGTGCTGTATCTGGAGAAGAGGCCTAAACCGGGTTGTACAAAACGCAAGGCTGAACTCTGGATAAAGTGTCCAACCAGCCACTGAAAGGCCCTGCAAATACCTCAACAAATCCAGAAATCACAGAATCCCAGAAGGGTTTGGGTGGGAAGGGACCTTAAAGCCCACCCAGTCCCACCCCCTGCCATGGGCAGGGACACCATCCACCAGATAGGTTGCTCCAAGCCTCATCCAGCCTGGCCTTGGACACTCCCAGGGATGGGGCATCCACAGCTTCTCTGGGCAACCTGTCCCAGTGCCTCCCCACCCTCTCGGGGAAGAGATTTTTCCTGATATCCAGCCTAAAAAAGAGGGACGGACATTTCTATTCCCATCGCGCTCAGGCAGTCGTGATGAATCAGCCGGTACCTTTCACAAACGTACAGGGCCTTTCTCAGAAGCAGCTTTAGGTGATGCTGGGGATCCCACTGCTCTTGGCCGGTCTGAAACAGCTGGAAGCCCTTGCCCAGAACTTGAAGGCCATCCCCACCCCTCCTAGACATGTCATTTTGCATTTTTTAAAACAGTTTTAATGGCAACTCACTAGAACCTGGATTCCTTCTTTTTCGATAGGGGCTTGATCATAAGTGGCATCACAAACTCGCACCAAGGTGGTCACTCCGTACTTCTTCAGCTCCTTCAAGAAAAAGGGAGACAGGTTAGCATGCTGACCGAGTGAACGACTGAATAACCTTCTCATCAGTGGTTAAACTAAACATTTTCCGCAGCCAGGACTGGTGCACAGCTCCAAGGTGAGCACACAACAAGGGGAGCAAGGGCCAACTCGGGAAGGGGACTTTGTGGCTCGCTTTAGGACAAGGGTGACAAGTTACAGGAGTAAGTGTGAGACACCTCTGAGTTATTCTTCCCTAGGCAAATGCCAAGGTGGAAAAGAATCGCGTGTATAAGAGCAAAATTAAAATAGCTGTTTATATTCCCCATGCAGCTTCTTCTCTTTAAATAGAAGCCTGGAACTGTTTGCCTCAGCCAGTGTTGACATTCTGAGCAGGGAGGAACAGAACACACCACCATACTCCAGCTTCCTTGTAATGCACTATAAGTAGCACATTGTGCCAGATAAATAATCAGAAGATCAAACAAAAGCTGTTCCAGTTCACTTTGAAGGTTCACACCACAAGCAGAATTTCCTCTTGTGTGTGGACTGAACCACTGTAACTTCTAAAAATTAGCAATAATATAATCCAGAGTCAAGGCTCCTGAAAAAGGAAGACAGTCTGCAATAATGGGAAAGATACATATAAAGACCAAAGGAATGTGCCTTTCAGACAAATTAACCACTAATATCTGAAGAGATTCATGAATAGCACACTCTGAGTGACGGAGGGCAGTCAGACACCAGTATCAGGTGACAGGATCTCTCTGGAATGCAGAAGACCTGCACATGCAAGATAAAAGGCCCCTACATGTGAGACAGGAAGGCACAGAGACACGGCAGGCTCTGACGAGACCATCTGTCGCTTTGTTCAGAAGGCTGAACAGCGAATTCTGCAGTATTTAAGATACTGCGTCAGTAACGGTGCGATCCAGCGCCCGGCGTAAGCAGCTCGGGCCTAGTCAGGCCCAGGCAGACGCCATTTTCCATGGACAGATTCTGGCGCCAGCACTCTCCGACAGCCCTGGGATGGGTAGGGCAGGTTACAGGATGTGTTAAGTCTGGCACTTAATCCTGACTCTGAGGGATAAGGAAGACTAGAAACCAGTCCCAGTCCTGCTAGCTACTTCTCCAGACGCCAGAAGTGCAGCGCTAGGTTGATCGATTAGCACGGCGTTATTTAAGGGAAAATGACATCTAGGATCCCAGAACGTGAGGTCCTTCGGAAACTGGGACAAGGATGGCAAGGTTGTGTGTGTGTTCCAACGTGGGAGCTCATCCAGCCTCCCACAACAAAAGTGCACCGGCGGATCCCCTCCTCACACCGGGAAGAGAAGGTGAACAAAACACGAAGATAAGAACACCCGAGGCGTCATGTAACACGGGCAAAGCTCCGAGCGACAGCTGTGGAAAACGACCATCCGGCACTCCCGCAGATGCCGCGAGCACACGGGGACGGAGCACACTGCCTTACCTCGATGAACTTGCTGAGGGTTGCGTTGGTTGGGTTGTGAGTGATCAGGAAACGCATGTTCTCGTACGTAATTTCCACGGGGGCTGGACGGTTCATAATGGCAACAAAATGTGTACGGGGTCAAAAAAAAAAAATCAATAACCTTGGAAACGTTTCACAGCAGAAAACATTAAAAAGACCACTAAAATGCCTGGGATTGATCAGAGCTTGCTTTGACGTGTTTGTTCCTTAAAGAATTCACTTCTAGAAAAGCAGGTTTGCTTCAGAATCCGCTCAAATTCCACTTCGGCCTCAATTACTGCAGGTGGTATCCCTTCAGACTCCACAAATTCTGACTACATGCAAGACTAGGCAGCCTGTTCTACATTTAGGCACTGGTGAGGCAAAAAAGTAAGGGCAGATTTTCTCTCCACTTTGTTTTCTTGATTCTTAGTTTTGCTAGAGTCAGTAAAAGGAATATGCTTCCAATGTGCAGAAGATATCCCATATATTTGAGTGTGTCCACTGTGTCTGGAGTCTTCAAGGCAAAGTAATTATGGCACGTCAAAGCCCCTGCGCTCAGCTCACTTGTCAGCCAGGGTGCTGTGCTGGGCCTGGCAGAAGTCTGCCCTCACGCTCAGAATCGCCATAAATGTGCGACGTATATTCCACCAGAACACCTAAAGAGAGGAAAAACATCACGTGAGAGGAGCCGTTGATTCCACTTCCAGAAACACCATATATTGACCCTCCCAGAGAAACTCAGATCAGACTAGAGAGGAATATGTTTAACAAAAATCGATCTTCACTGGAGTCCCAGGGGTTATAACCCTGAATATTCTTCCGGCACTGAGTGTGCTCCAGCCCAGAGACATGGGACTTCTTGTAGGTGCTGCTCTGGGCAGGCACCGGCACCAAGGCCGAGGAACCCGTCTGTGCTCTCGGCGGCCTCTCCCTCCCAGCCAGGCGCCCCAGAAGAGGGGAAGACAGCACAACGCCAAGCACACGCTTCACGGTGCCTGATGTAGTCACACCTCTTAATCTGCGTGGTCTTAGCCCAAATACACAAAAAATACTGTCGGTATGGCGTTATTTTTTTGAACAAAACGAGCAGCACAGGCAGAAATAGGAGTATATCTGCCATGTATTTGAGCTTTTGCTAGCAGGTGAATCTTAGCAACGTTTTTCTATCACCAAACTCCCAACACCAGAGAACCTCCAGAAATGGGTCATTTCAACAGCAAACAGTCATTTCCCAGCAGTAACTTTCAGTTATCCTCAGTCGTGCCTGTATTTAACAGACCAGGGCGTAAAGAGAGCAGCAGCTTCCAGTCTGGACAGGCAGAATACAGATGTTTTAGTGACAACAGAAAATGCAATTCTACCACAAGGTTTAGGGGGATGAAAAGGGAACTAACCCAAACTGGCTCAACTCGTTTAAAGGCCAAAATACTGAACACACACACAGCTTCTTGCTGCATTTAGAAAGCACGAAGCCCAAGAGCCACTGCTGACGCCTCCTTTCGAAAGAAAAAGGTTCTACATCAATTGAGGAAACTCCGACCTGGCAGCCAGGAGCCACAGACCTGCAGCGCAAGCGGAAAGGTCAACGTGGCACGCTCCAGAGAACATGGCTGGGGAACACACGCACGTGGAGTTCACACCCCGAGCTTCCGATGCGCTCAGCACTTTCCCGAGATCCTCTCTTTAAAACGCTCAAATTAAGTACTACAAAATCACCTTTTTCACTGACACGAAGTCAGAAATCACCCAAAGAACAGCAATTATTTCCTTAAAGAACAGCTTTCAATGCCAAAAACCCACTAATTAGGCTGCCAGAGGCAAGAACAAAGATGTTTTCAATAACCTCCCCCGACCTTAACACAGTCCCTACCCTGAGCGACTGAAATCCAAGTTTCAAAAATGAGTCCCGGAATGTTCCATCGGTGTAAGGGCTCCAGGAGCACGTCTCATCCTGGATGGAAGAGCCCCACCTAAACACGTGATATGCAGGCCCCTAGGCCTGTCACAGGCCCCATATACAGCAAACCTCCAAGCAAGGGCTCCGTTACGTCAGTCTGCCGTAGCGGTGACGTGGCGGGAGCGGAACGGCTGGAGCTCCAGCACCCACGCGTGTCCAACGCCTGTCAAACCCGACGCAAGAAAGCCTTTTCCCAGGCAAATAGGCCTGGTTCTGCCCCTTCGAACACACGCCCCAGGCACCCAACACGTCCTGGGGAGCGACCTGCAGATTTACACGACAGGAGTGGTTTCAAACCTAACGCTTTAGGACCTAGCAAGGTCAGTTAACTAAACGCAGCGGTCAGCAGATCTTGGCATAGGAGATCAAAGCGTGAATCTCGAGTGCCAGAGGCTGACAGCATTACAAAGTACACTGCTGCGAGGGGAAGAGCTATTGTGTCTTAAACCCTTTAAACATTCTTCTTTTCAGCACCAATAATTTGGTTGGAAGAGCCTCATCCAGTGCTATTTGCACTGTGAGTTGGATCAGATCAGGTCATTATGGTTACACTTCTCCTCCCTCAAGCAAACCAAAGGGGAAATTTCAACTCAATTACGTTAGAAGTCTTTTGTAAAAACTATTTACCAAGTCATTAAGAAAGGACACACGGAGATGACACGCTCCAGCCAATTAAGGATGGCAGAGGGAGTCACCAGCACCAAGTCCTGCTCTCAGATCCGCAGCCGCTCGCGCTGTGACCTTGGCCAAGCCACGTTCAGTAGGTCGGCTCATCTGCGGAACGGGAATGACACCATCTTACCTTCCCCAAAGGAGTATCACCGAAGCATTTAATTACCTAATAGCTAAGGAGTGATTAAAAAATCGTAATGCACTGTATTTAAGCCTGAAAAATGATTTCCAGGAGGATAAGAAGTTTACGCAGCACACAACCCTATTTTTAAGTTTGGTTACCGACACATGTACCCCCTCCTCCCATGACTTTCACCCGCTAACTGTTCAGCTGAAGTTTAAGAACAGGGTTCTAGTTAAGAACATGAAAAACAGGAAAAACCCTGATGTCTACAACTTCTGATCTCCCCACGTAAACACTACACCTTCTTCCTCCCTGGGCCAGGAAGCAAATTCGCACTTCCAAAATCCCGAAAAGACTGAGTGCTATCAAACTGACGACAATAAAGAGTAACCAAGCACAACATAAGACAAGAAATCATTTTTCAGCCAATTAGCCTCCAGCTTTTTATACTTAGAAAGTGAGACAGCACATGGAGAGAAACCAAAAAATGACAACATGCTTTACGCTGGCCTCAGAAAGGGAGCAGAAGTATCCAACACGTCAACACTAGGAACGAGGTGCGACAGCTCCATTGGGAAGCAGAGCTGGAGAAAAAGCAGGGACCGCAGCACGGACAAGCCAAGCACCAACCCCTCCTGTGTCCGAAAAGGCCTAGATACGCTTGGGAGCCAGTTCCTGATGCTGTTTAACATGCCATTCGGCACAGCCAGGCTTAGTGAGCTGTGACAGTCTCTGCACCCACAGACACGACTGATTGAGGTGATAACTAGCAGCCCCGGGAGCTCCCTACCTCACACTCACACAGCCATTCCCGCCAAGAGCACCTGGCAAAGCCCAGCGAGGCCAATTTGAGCAGAATGTCTCTCCAAATGCTATCAGCATGCAGGAATATGCCGAAAATGTAAGCAAGGAGCAGCCCCATTAACTAGCACAAATAAATCAGTGTGATAAACTAATTAAGAGAGAACAGTTAAATGAATTCCTGGCTTGATAAAAGATGCCCTTGGATTGCCTTAAGTGGAAGTCCAACACACCTGCAATACTCATCTCCAGCAGCTGCCTCGTCCATCATCACACTGCTTCCTAAACCCGATGTGTCAACAGGGCAAGGGGCTGGCTCTCCTGCCCTGAGCCTACGCGAGTTCAGGGAGACAGGCCTAACAAAGCCCGAGCAATACCATCGTCGGGAATTCCTAGTTCCACTATCTCCCTCTAAACACACCAGCAGAAGCACTGCCTTCGCTACACCGAGACAGCAAAACAGCCTGCAACAGCTGCAGCTTCCAGAGATTGCAGAAGATGGATACCTCTGGAAAGGTCACTTGGATCGCCTTTCAAAACAACCCAGTGCACAGGATGCACGGCAAAGCCTGCTAATTTGTCAGCCCGTATTAAAAGATACTTCAGTGTTTTCAAGACTAGTATTTTCAAGCGGCTCAGATACGTGGGTTCCCCTTCCAGGACCAAAACTTCGATGCCAATGAAGTCGGGTCACGAGCTGTTGACTTTTTCCTCTCCTACAGAGCCTCTTCCTCACGGTGTGCACTCGCACACGTGAACGTACGCAACCCGATGCCATAAAAATCGCCGTTCCGATACGCCGCTGCAGCCCAGCCCGGCTTGTCCCAACGCTGGGTACGTCACGTTTCACTGCTCCC
>NW_010244781.1:3091-4135 GCF_000690775.1 Eurypyga helias | reverse complement strand
CGCGCGTCTCTCCTCCCCCCCCCCCCCCCAGCGATCCCCGTTCTACCCACAGACTGTCAAAATGTCCAGTTTCGGCCGGAGCACAAGGTGATTTTCCAGGGGAAAAATTCACCAAGACCTCCAAAATCCACGTTACAGCAGTGGAATCGCACATCAGCACGAGCTGAAGCAGCCAGCTTCTCTAAAATCCACTCTCTCAGCACACGGAGAAAAGAAACTCTGGAACTAAATTCTTGGAAGAAATTCTTGAGCGCTGTCTGAAGGAAGCTCGCTCAGAAGGACACGTGCCTGGAGAGGGGTGAGGTCAAAAATGTTACTGGTCCACCCTCTCCACCCCCGCGCCGAGCTCCCTCCCAGCCCGCTGACAAGTTCTGCCGGTGACTCACTCGTTTCCTTTCGCACTAACCCGGAGGCTCGGTCCCGGGCTGTAAAACCCAGGGCAGCAGATAGAGATCTGCCTCAGCAGGGGGGGGAAAAAGCAGCCCAGATTAAAGAAGTCTCAATTTCAGTGTGACACATCAGGAAACGGTGAGAATTGTCAAATACACCGCGCGAGACAGCTCAGCAGAACGGCCCTGAAGCAAGGCTCAGGGTTGGGTACCACGCCAGAGAAGCTCGGCTGCCAGCCCCACATTGGGGCGACGTCAACCCACTGTCTCCAGCACTGGCATCGATGGACAGAGACCATCATCCCCGCGAGCTCAGCCGTGGGGCGCTGCATCAGCTCCTGCAGAAAGCGCCAACGGCCACGCGTGCTTCCTGCTTCAGATCCTTTCTGCCCTGTCAAACAGAACCTGCTTCGCAGTTAAAAATGCTCTTCCTGGGACTTTTTCGTGCCTTCCCCACTCACCATTTACCTTTTAAAACCCCTTCAGAGTACACATTTGAATGTTATTTACACACCGTGCCCCAAAAGTCAAAAGTCACTAAGAGCGTTTGAAGTCAAAACCAAAAGGCCTCGCTAAGCAGAAGAAATTTAGGCTGTTGTCCCGTTTGAGTCACAGAACTACATTTATGTAAAACCAAAAATCACTTTAGACAACA
>NW_010244781.1:0-3066 GCF_000690775.1 Eurypyga helias | reverse complement strand
CTCTTTCCCAGAGATCAGAATGCCGGGTCGCCCAAGCTGTATGAACTCTGAAAGCACGGTGCTGCTACATCACCGGCCTCCCCGACAACTCGGACTGAGTGCTCTCACACTTCACAATGAGCTATCAAAAACCCCAAACCAAGCTAAAAAAAACTCCAGTAACAAGTCAAGCAGGACTTAAAAGCAATTTCAAGTCACACAGCAATAGGAATATTACTCTACAAAGCTAGAGGTGAATTGCTTTGCATCTTACTCATCTCACTTATTTGAATTTGCCCTGTACCTCCGCTGGAAAAATGACTTAGTGGAGAGCTGG
Source organism: Eurypyga helias (assembly GCF_000690775.1). Taxonomy (NCBI): domain Eukaryota; kingdom Metazoa; phylum Chordata; class Aves; order Eurypygiformes; family Eurypygidae; genus Eurypyga; species Eurypyga helias. Next base: position 2,750 of record NW_010244781.1, on the reverse strand, counting down.
CTCCTTTTCCATGCTCCTGCGGCAGTTAAATTCAGTCCGACAACCGAAACTGGAGCTTACTGATAAATTACACTGCACATCCACAGAGGCTCGATTGTTAAAATCCATTCTTTCGAGCAGAGCTAGACTTTCGGTGTAAGAGACCCAACGGAATCCACTTTTTAGTACAGAACAGAGAAACAAGGGGTAACACAAAGGTAACAGCGACCTGAATAGAGACACCAACCCAGCGTCTCAAGTGTTACACCAGTAAAAAGGACCAAGAGATTTAAGACACCTTTTCCCCTTCACAATTAGTAAAACGAGCCACAAAATACCAAAGCAGCCACTACACAAGTATTTTATATGCTGCATTAGCCCGGCACTGGCCTAAATAGGCGCCAGCCTGATCTAGCACGGCAATTCGTGTCAAAAAGAATAACTTCCACCCCAGATTCTCAAGCCATTAGGTCTATTTTTCAATGTTTAGACACAGGTGTTTTAAATCTCCAACCTGGCAGGTATTTGCCTGTTAAAAACTAACCCAAAGAGCTCCTCTCTGCCTGTTCAGTAGAGACACATCACTGACAAAGTGCTTTCTCCTTCAAAGCTACCATCCAAATACACAACCTCCACCATTCACAAAAACCACCTGCTTGCGTCACAGCATCCCCAGAGCTACGTTTTCAGCTGTGGATCATCCTGCCTGAAGTGAGGGCAGAAACACACCTTTCCATGAGCCATGCATCGCCTGGCACCCGTCTGCGCTCTCCCTCCCAGGCCTCACAACAGTTAACCAACACAGCATTCCGCCACGGGGCAAAGTCCAGCGGGAGCGAGGAAACCAGCTGCGATCACAGTTCAGCTCCGCTCTGAGAGGAAGGACGTTTACTACTGTGTGGAGGAGCATGATGGACATTTGCAGGTAATTAAACCTGAGTGCAATCGCTTGTTTATTAGGGACATATGTAAAAACATCACAGCGACCCCATGTAAGATGACCAAACTCCTGGCTGTTCATCCATACGTACACAGATCCTTACTCCTACCTTAACTCCGACTGATCTTTCCTTTCCAGCAGTTGAGTTCATTAAATCTAAGTATTTCTACACGTTGAGTCATAAGGAGATAGAGTTTTCTGGCTGCTGCTAGCAGTGGGTTTATCTTTTTCCTTCTTTAATTACTAACTGCAGTTCTGAGTCAGAACCTGACTGGTTCATTTTGGGAGTTTTGAAGCGAGTTTCCATTTATACAGGAGCCTTTAAAAGCCAACTTTCTGCCTTACTCCTCCTCCTGCTCAAGCCAACAAGCACACGGCTGCCCTGAGAGAAAAAGCAGATCGTGACTAATCACACCAAGGAACCACGAGGAACCGTCACCGCAATGGAGTGAAGACCGCTTCTAGGATCCCCCCCGCACCGTAACACCTCCCAGCCTGCAACCCAAATCCCAAACCCCCAGCTCTCAGTAGCCAGGGTTCCTCACCCACCAAAGCACGCCCTGAGCCCCAAAGCCTCAGCCATGCCCAGGAAGCACACCACTCCGTCCCAGGCCTTCCTGTGGGTCACTGAGCACCCTATACAGCACCCAGTACTTCCTTTAGCCCCTGCCCTGGCCAGACTTCATCAACTCCCCCTTTCCAGCCCAGGCAGCTCCACATCCCACAGGGCAGCCTTCTATCTACGCCACCCGGCTTCGGCTTTCACAACCCTGCCCCCACTCCAACCCCAGGAAAACCACCACATCCTGGACACCCTTCCTTTCCAGCTCCACATGCCCCCCTCCAGCCTGAGAAAGATTCCCCCCCCAACACTGCTCCCAGCCTTCCCTGCCCAGATCCCAGAAAAACTCTTTATCCTTCACAGACCATCTCCAGCCCTAACACAAGGCAGGTCCCCTTCCCCCAAAACAACCCTCCTGTCCTTTCTCAAACTCTTCCCCCTCTGTACACACACAGAGAGGAATAAATAACACCCCTCCCCTTTGAATAAACCCCTCCAAAAGCCCCCCATAGCAGGTACAAGCAGGACCACACCAACACCTCTGTGCTGCTGCCACCCCACAACGAACTCCCCTCTCAACACCCCTCCAAGCTGAAGTACAAGACATACTCCCTTTCCTCAGCCACCCCTACGAGCCCCACTCCTCCCAACCCCACACCTAAGGGGGGACCCCCACAAACCAGCCCTGCAGACCAGGGAGGTGGGCACTGTAAGTCAACCCCATCCCACAGGAGAGAGAAGGACACCCCACAAAGCAGCCCAACACACCGGCAAGGGCTACTCACTCCCAAACCAGCCTTACAGGCCATGGAGGTCCCTCATAACCAGTCCACCATAAGCAAGGGGAACCCCCCCAAAACCTCTCCCAAAGCAGAGCAGGGACTTCACAGGCTGGTGAGCTGCCCCCAGGCCTGCTCCTCAAGCCCTGGGAGGCCCCAAGGCCCGGAAGGATCCCTCAAACATGGCCCACAGGTCAGGAAATCCCCCCAGGCCAGGAAGGACCCCCACGGAGCCCACCTCTCAGACCAAAGGGAGCCTCCTAGACCAGCAAGGGCTCCCCCAAATCAGACCCACAACTCAGGCAGGGCCCCCACAGCACAAAAGAGCCCCCAGATCAGCTGCAGGGGCTGAAGGAGACTCTCCAGGCCAGAGAGGCCCCCCCAGAGCAGCCCCACACACCGGGGATCCCCATAAACCTCCCAGGGAGCCGGAGAGGGGTGCACAGGCCGCCCCAAAGCCACTGCCCCCCGCCCCCCCACAGCAGCCCGG
>NW_010244780.1:0-1544 GCF_000690775.1 Eurypyga helias | reverse complement strand
GTACCCCAAGTCCTTCTCCTCAGTCATCTGCTTCCACGAGAATATGTTTTGGCAGATACAGGGGAAGAGGGAAGCCGGGGTCAGCGGGAGAGGCCAAGACCACACACAACACTGCAGGCATTGCAAGATCCTTGTGCTCTATGATTGGGAAGCAACGGCTCGGACCTTTTCCTCCACCTCTCTTCTAGAAAAAACCTTTGCTGTCAGCACTGCCCTTCATTTGTTTTCTGAGCACTAGCTCTCTCTCCAATTCCTTTAAAGCTTTAGTAAGGGTATAAAAGCTTATACTGGAGTCTGACTTTGAAACATGTGGTGTCTCTGGTCCACAGATTTGGATTTTTGAATAGAAAAGTAAGAAGCAGGTTACTCTGATAACTGAATCTAGAAGGATTTACGTAACTAGTCACAGCTAGAGGATTGAGTAGTTCTTTGACTTACCAACAGCTGAAAGGGCCCTGTTAAAACCTAGGAAGTATTCAGAAACTCACTACACTCTCCCTTTTTTCCTTAACAAATCCACAGGGGGATTTCTAAACAGCCACACAGCCATTCCAAATCCTTCTCAACTATGATGAGTAACTGCAGGCAACAGAAAGCAACAGGTACCACATTTCAGTTCCCACGCCCTTCATCTCCTGCCACCCCAAGTCCAGCACGCTACTCCCCCACCGCAGCTCTCTGCGCAGTTTACAGCGGAATTATCAAGAGCCTTCAACTTTCCTTTTGTTTTCCAGCTCTCCATCCTTCCCTACATCGAGTCACTCCTCCCTCAAGTCACCCAAACTTCCAGAGCGCTCTCCATTTGTACGAAAACATGCACTGTTCAGATATCCAGCACGACAAACACACACACCACACAAATATCGTCCAACCAAGCACGTCTGAGATCCACCAAGCTCAGAAACAGCTGACACCAGCAGCCTGACACCTCCCCAGTAACCCTTCTCCAGCAACCTGCCATCTAAGAGCATTCTGAGCTGGGAATTCCACCCCTGGCTTGGTTTATTTGCAAGTACAATTTTGAATCAACTCAGAGAAGCCATTTTCAGGTAAAAAAGAAATCTCAACAGAAATGGAAATACCCAGTACCCAGTTCTTCCTGTGAAATATAAAATGCTTTTGTAAAACTACTCAGTATTGCTTGGTTAGCAAAAACAGAAACCAGAAAAGCAAACGCACGTCTCCGCTCCCACGGCCTTGGCACATCCGTCAGTCTAGAAACTTCTCTAACAGACAGTTGCAACAGGTACTGAGAAACATCTTGTACACCACGTGATTTGGTTTTTCACACCATCAGCCTGGCATTGGGTCTGCGTGGCAAGGTTCTGGTACCCAGGTGGCTACAGGGGTGGCTTCTGTGCGAAGCTGCCACCCCTGCTCCACAAAGCACAACCCCCCGGCCGGCTCCAAGACGGACCTGCTGCTGGCCAGGGCTGAGGCTGTGGCAGTCATAACACCTGTGGGATGGCATGTTTTGAGGGGAAAAAAAATCACCAGAAGAGGAGATTTTGCAAACAAACAGAGAACAAGATGTGTCAGAGAGA
>NW_010244779.1:5822-11402 GCF_000690775.1 Eurypyga helias | reverse complement strand
TCTTTCCTGACTGGACCCAGCACAATTAACAATTGCCACTGCAACTGTCATCCAGGAAAAGGCTGGATTCCCAGTGCAGCCCAGCTAGCTGCAGGTGAATCATGCTCTGGGACTTCTCCTTGTCTCTGAGGTGCAAAGGCAGATGAAAATTCAGCCCAAGTAAACTCTTCCAAGAGCAGCCTGGGGTGAGTTGACCTGCAGCAGCCACGTCTGGCAGCCACAGCCTGCCCAGATCTCCCATCACTGCAGGGCTGCAGCACCCGAGGTTTTAGGTGAAAGCTAATTTATAACCCCCAGCCTTCGGGATCCAGCAGATGTGGGGTCTGATACAGGATGGTCTGCCGGGGTCTGCAGACAGCAAACTCCCTGGGTGACCACTCAGCTGGAGTTCCTTTCACCATGGGGACTTGAACACCCTGTAGCAGAGATGATAAAAATAAAGCGGGGGATAAAAAAGGCAAGAATACAAGAGAGATTAGCACTAGGTAGGAGCCCATCTGACTGGAGGAGAATCTGAGCCCTTGTGACTTCTGCTGCAAAAGCGGAGGCCCTAAGCCTTGTGGTGCGGGAGGTGGCTGCAGCCCGCTCTCCTCCCATCAGTGCTCCCACTGCCTGGCATGCAGCTGCAGCCATGGCTTCATGTTAGGAAAGGAATAGCTGCCCTGCCCCGTGGAGAGGAGCTCTCTCTTCTGCAGGAGCTTTTCTGCACGAGGTTTTGGCGGGTGAGTACCCCCTTGCTTGGGAGCAGCATCTCAGCAGCTGAGGTCCATGGCTTGCTTCTTTTTAAACCCCACTTGTCATTTTTGTATCTGCCAAAAGTACATGACGCAAGCAAAGGGCAGCGCTTTCCACTGCCTTCAGGCCAGCTCTGTGTCCCCGTGGCCATAGGCATCGGGGGGTTCTTCAAGAGAGCGGTGCCAGGATCCGTCCTTGCAGATGATCCGCTTCTGGTTGGGGAGCAGCGGTCCAGCCGGGATGGGTGGGGATGCTGGAGCTCCCTGTAGTGCTGGGCCTATTGGTGTCTGAGTGGAGGTGCCCAGCACCTTTGCCTTTCGTAGACATTAAATACCTCTCTTGGTGTTTTGTGTTGAAGGTGTGGTGGCCCTTGCTGAGCTGCCTGGGGGAGGCAGGGCCAGCCCACCCGTGTGAGGAGCAGGGAAGGTGCCACATGTTATGAAAACTGGCAAGCAACGTGGTCTCTTTTCATTATAGGGTCGCAAAGCCAGAGCATTGTACAGTTGAGAAAACTGGGTGTTAAGCAAACAGGGCATGGGACTGAGAGAAAAGGTGACACTCAACATTTGGTAAGATTTTCAGCATCCTCACATTTTTCTCAGTAGAAACTCCACAAGTTAAAGGCAAGATGGTGAACATTCCTTGTCTTCCTGCTGTCATCCATATTCACCTGCAGTTCTTGCTGGTTTGTTACCAAAATAATTAAAAAAAGGCAAGTCCCTTCCTCTTCTCTCGTACAAACCTCACTTTGTGCTAACTTCACAGATTGTTGATGGTGCAAGAAACGGTCATTATCTCCCACACTTACGACATGACTCTGTTTTCTTGTAGTTATCTGAATATGTCTGCCCAATGTAGCAACACATCCTTATTCCTCAATGACAAATTCCTTGTGGGCCTGGGTCACCTTACCCTACTTGTGCAGGCACAAGATAACAAGGCAATGCCTTTGTATGAGTAAACCCAAGTTCTGAGAATCCCTATTATTTTACAGCTGAGCGGAGTTTGGACATGTGCACTCCTGCTGTACAAGCTCCTGAGCAAACCCTTTTTCTGGCAGAGTGGTTCACAGAAACTGAAAGTCACAGCGGTGAGTTTTTATGAAAGCGTCCAGCTCAGACCACGTCCCACCCACACCGTGAAGCCTTTTGGGTTAAATCCTTGTTGCTGGGTTTAAACAGGGCTGTGCGGTTGATCCGGCTGGTAGGAAGCGAGGGCTGGCCAGCATCTCAGGAAACACTGGCCGGCTTGTGCCCATCGCCTCTGATGGGAGGTGAGTGGCTGGGTAGGCTGGGGATGATGCTCTGCAGGTTTTAAAAGAAACAAAGCTGCTGCTTCCCAGGTGGGTGGCACTGACTGCACACCGGCCAGAAGAGCAAAGGGTGTACAGGTGTTTTTTTCCACTCTGGCTAAGGAGGAGTTTGTGCAGTGCGGTGGTTGTGCTGACCTGACAAAAAGGCCGTTCTGTCAAAGCCTTACCCATCCCGCTCGACGAGGTTGGTGGTACCACGTTTGAAGTGCTTTTGTGTGTCCGCCAAATCCCAGGCTCATCCCCCGAGCCTGCTCCATTAAAGGCGTGCTGCAGGCTGTCTCTGGGGTGGGCAGTGACGGTACCTTCTCCCCGAGATGTGCAGCAGCACAATGGTTACGCTTCTGCCCCCCTTGCATGCGCGAGTTTACAAGCACCAGTGCGGGAAGGCTAATGAAGCTCATGCTTGCAAGTTGTCTGGGGGCAAAAGTACCATCAGGATGCTCATGCACCCGGGGAGCATTGGTAAATTAGTGCCCCTTTCCAAATACACCCTTTTGGTAAAGACTAAGGTCTGCTTTCAGCAGCACCCTGTCCTTGCAGTATTGCTGGTGTTGGGCATGGCGTCAGGCACTCTCATGGGCGAAGCCAAATAGCTGAACTTCCCACCAGATTACTTCGTTTGCGGTGGGCTGTTTTAATCAAGCAGGGGTCATGTGAACAGAAATCACAGACTCACAGAACGGTTTGGGTTGGAAGAGACCTTAAATATCATCTATTTCCACCCCCCCTGCCATGGGCAGCGACACCTTCCACTAGACCAGGTTGCTCAAAGCCTCGTCCAGCCTGGCCTTGAACACTTCCAGGGATGGGGCATCCACAGCTTCTCTGGGCAACCTGTGCCAGTGCCTCACCACCCTCTCCAGGAAGAACTTCTTCCTGATATCCAATTTAAACCTCCCCACTTTCAATTTAAACCCGTTACCCCTTGTCCTGTCACTACAGGCCCTTGTAAAAAGGCCCCCCCAGCTTCCTTGTAGCCCCTTCAGGTACTGGAAGGAGCTATAAGGTCTCCCCAGAGCCTTCTCTTATGGGGAAGAACCAGCTGAAACCTCTGGAATTCACAACCTGCACCTACATGCAGGCAGAGTTTGCAAGCCTTCGGCAGCAAAACGTGTGTTCGTCCTTTGGGGCTGTTCTGTTGCAGAATCCCTTGGAATCTGCTTTCAAAGACAGGATGGCACATCCAAACCAGGGCTCATGTGCTCCAGGCACAGGAGCCATAGAGGGATGCCAGCACCACTGGCACTGCCAGGAGCACTGGGAGGGATGATGCTGCAGACCAGAGCATGGGTCAGGCTTTAGCCTTCGTTTTGCTGCCAACAGAGAAAAGGCTTTTCCCGCTGTGCAAGCCCCCATTTGACCCACGCTTTGACATGGGTCTGTCTGTGCTTGCCTGGCAAAGGCAGCTCGTGGCCAGGGTCTGCATGGAAGCGTCTGGGGGATGAGGGGTTGCTGGGTCTCATAGGGAAATAAAAGCAGAAGCAGGATAAAGGTAGGGGGAAAAGAGGCAAAAAAAGCTGTGAGGGATGCTTCAGAGACAAGGAGAAATGTGCAGCTGCAGCTATGCGCAGCACAGAATTCCAAACCCTGTCTTGGTCATCCCCTCCTTGGCTGCAAGGGCGTTTCAGCTCTGGCATGGACAGACTCAGGCAGGAGGTGGAAGGGGATGCTGCAGAGATCAGCAGGGCATAGGTAGCACTTTTGGGCTCCCAGAAGAGTCACTGCCCTACTGTGAGGTTGAAGGCAGAGTCCAGGAATGTGACCAGCTCCAGAAGAACATTTTATTTGGACATATCAATCAAATCCTGGCTGAAACATTACAGGGTTGGCTGGGAAATGGAGTCATCCTCATCTGACTGTCTCGGCCAGGCTGGAGGAGTGTGCGCTTGCTTTGTGCATATGATGAGAGCGCTCCTTCCTCCCAGAGGACACTCTGAAGGAAGAGCATTGAGAATAGCCTGTGCTAGGAAAAAAACAGCAGCTGAGTGTCAGACCAAAAATCCTTTAGAAAAGGACCCTCAAAGGACTGTTTTACCCAAGGTAGCAAAGGGGTCCCAGACTGGTGTCCCTCCTTTGGCCTCCCCAGGGTCAGCTGCTGGGGCTGCAGGCAGAGGATGCCCTTGGGATGCTGCTTTGCTGGTACCCACCCCAAATCTGCAAGCAACGGGCTGATGCAACCTGCTGTAATGGCAGCCTAGCAGCTCCCTGGGGAGCCCAGTTGCAAATGGTGCCTGGGTGCAAGCACCGCTTTCTGGGAGAAGGCAGAGGAGCTTCCCGTTGGATGCCTCTCTTGGGAGCAGTGCATTGCTTGGTGGGGATGCAGGGTCCAATGTTCTGCCAAAAATCCCCTTGAGTAGGGTGGGGTACGCTGCCGTGGCGCTGCCAGGGTGGTCTGGGTAAAGATCTGTGCCCACAGGCAAAACACAGGCTACTGGCACCACCAGTAGTTGGATATGGGGTTGTGTGGCTGTGGGACATGACAGCAGGGCAAGAAGCCTTTTCTCATGCCTGTCACTCTCTCTGTCCTGGGGTGGGCAGGTGCCTCCTCCCAGCGAGCGGGTTCTGACATGGATCTTTCCAGACAAGCCTGGACATTGCGAAACAAAAGCCTGATGCAGCTGGCTTCCTCTGAGGATTTATCCTTTTGCTTCTCTATTCTGATAGGTGTCCTCTTCAGCGTGGATATGCGGTTGCAGGGCTTCCCATTTAGTTGCATCAGTCTTGCAGACTGATCCAGTGGGAAGCGCTGCGGATGCAGTGACTGATGACCAGGAGCCAACCTGAAATCCTGCTACTTCCTAGAAACTTTGCAAAGGCCAAGCATCCGAGAGCTCGTCGGCAGATTTACCCCAGGGAGGCTCTGCATGCACCTGCAAGCAGGGAGCAGTAAACCTGACAGCCCAAACTCGCTGCCTCCCGAGGCTCAGGCTTTTTACCCATTGCAGTTATTTTTTATTTCTCCCTGCTTTCAGTTATTTGCTGCTTTCATGGTCCTGGTGATCCCCTATGTGACTGGACACGTGGCTTTCCCAGGGATTCTTGCATGCTCCCCTGTCTGCCTATGAGGCAGGGGGTACCCTGGTAGCAGTGACACATGGGACTTTTCTCCTGCATCCTCAGACACCCCACCTCACCTCTGAGAGCCCCAGCAGCCATTGAGCTCTGCTTGGCATCCGTGGGCTGGCAGCAGTGCAGCCGGGGAGAGGAGCTGGAAAATCCCAGCTCCAGCCCAGACCGTGTCCCTCCTTCTCCAGTGCATGGCTGGGCAGATTACTCAGTGCTGGGGCATTAGTTTTCTCCATCGTAGTAGATGACATCAGCACGTGCAGGCCTTGCTGTGGAAATCAATTACATGTGGCCGTGGTATGTGAACAGGCCCAGCTCCAGCCCATCAGCAGAGGATCTGACCCGTAGCGCTTGGGGCAGCAGCCTGGCATCGCCGCGAGCAACATCGGCACGTAGTGCTGGCAGCAGCAGGCTGCTAAACCACCCCAGCCACGGACATGCGTCGGTGCAGGCGGCACCAGGCACCC
>NW_010244779.1:5450-5808 GCF_000690775.1 Eurypyga helias | reverse complement strand
CACACCTTGGCAGAGGAGACGGTGCTCCTGGCACCCCTGCCAAAGACCCTGGGCTGCTGCCCCAGCAGCCAGCTCTGCCTTTGAGTGCGGGGGGACCGAGGAGTTCTGTAGCCCCAGCGTGGGACAGCAGGATGGCAGGACCTCTTGGAGGCCTGCCCTGGGATTTGGACCATCCACGTGTCGTTCGAGGGGTGGGGGCCAGAGCAGCTCCCCGTTAGCCTGCAGCAGGACAGCAGCTTTGTTGCCCAGGGGAGGCTCTTGACGTTCCCCATTAGACCCATCAGGCTGTCTGCTTGGAGTCCCACGTGCCCCGCTCCCCACTGGGTGCATTCATGCTTTTGGCCCCAAATCACCTTTA
>NW_010244779.1:2657-5366 GCF_000690775.1 Eurypyga helias | reverse complement strand
CCATGAGGCTGGTTGCAGGTGAGCACTGTGGGAGTATGCACCCCGTATATCGGCCGAGGCAACGTGCTGGGCATTGCTTCCCTGCTGTGTGGGGCAGTGCTGCCCTGGAAGTGGTCTTACCATGGGGCAGAGCAGGGCAAGGCGGACATGGGTCTGAGTCGGTGCTTTGCAGCCCTGGGGATGCCTACCTGCCTGCCTGACCGTGCCTGCGTGGGCAGGGCACGACTGAACCTCCCAGCAACGGGCTCTCACTGGTTTTAAATTAGGAGAAATCCCTTTGAGCTTGGGTGGCTGATCCGGATCGTCCCCTGCAGCCCACACCCCATCCATACCTCGGTAACGAGCGGGGAGGCACGGAGCTGGCACAAGGTGGGCGCTGCTCCCCCACGCGTGGCAGATGCCACGTGCACACGCGTGTGCACAGGGAGGTAAGGAAATCGCTCATGTGCTGGGCAATGTCAGCCACGAAGGTTTTCTCATAGCAGAGGTTTTCTGGGTTAAGTGACGCCCAAGCACGATGGAGATTTCTGGGGTGTTGGACAATGTGGAAAATCCAGTTGTGCCCTTTGTTGTCCTTCGGCAGGGATTTGCCCCGGCTGTTATTTCCTGCCCTGTCCCACTGATGGCTCAGGTAGATGCTGATCCTCAGTTTGATTTCAATTTCACTGAACCTCACAGAAGGGCCTTCGCCCAACTCCGAACACCGACTGTTGGGGACATCTGCAGCTGCTTTTGGGTCCCAAGGCACCCATGGGTGATGAGAACAGGGCCGAGGGAGACGGCACGCCTGACCACGTCTCCAGTGTGACAGGGTCACAAGCCTTTTTGGGCTGGGCTGGGAGCCTGAGTCTGGCACCAGCGAAGGAGAGCTCTTGTGCAAGCGTGCACCTTCACTTTTGCTGCTCAGCTTTTCTCTCTATTGCCCTAAGGCCCAATTAGGCATTTTCTTGGAAATGTAGGTGGAGGGACATGGCTCCTTCTAATCCGCAGTGCATCTGATGGTTTCCAAGGTTCCAGTGTCGGTGCAGCCTGAGTCACGCATCTGCCAGCAGACTGTCTGCATTCTTCACTGCTTTGCATTTTTTCATGAATACCCTGAAAGACTCAGAACCACCCAGCAGCTTCTTGAGAGCAAAATGTAAGAAACCTGTTGGAGTGAGTTGTCTGGACTGTACAGTGTGCTTGTCATCCTCTATCACATCCAGTTTTACACTAACTGATGAAGTCCAGGGTTTCCTCAGAGGGATCCCAGCCCAAAGGTATCCCAAAATGCCCATGTGCTTTGTGGTATGATGACTGTCTGCTCTGCTTATCTTCCGTCCCGGTTTTTTACATATCCCCAGAGCCACACTCAGCGACTTCTCTCCAAAGCGTCCTTGGACATGGGATTGGTACATGGCAGCCATCGTGTCTGGTTTACACAGTCCTGCCAGGGATGAAATCAGGAGCATCCCATACTTTCAAAATATTTAGGTTGCACAATCACACTCTGAGCAGGAGGGAAATGCTGGAATCAAGTCTCCTTGCAGGAGCCAGCTTTCCCAGCTGTGCTGTGCGATCATCGGTGGTGCACACAGTCTGCTCCCCCTTGCCTGGCTGTATCCATCTTCCTGTATTTACCTGCAGCTTCAGAGCCCAGCATCTCCAGCACTTAACACACTCCCTGTCCTCCCGTGCAGACGTCGCTTGCCAACACACGCAGGAATGGCAGCGACGTTATCTCACTGGTGCTGGCCTGACAGAATGCATAGCCTTGCTGGCCCCAAAACAGAGATTAGCCAAAAATCACAGAGGCTCTGTTGCTACACCGCTGCTGCACTGCCGGCTGGTCGTTGTTCTGCCTTCCCCTCTCATGCCGAGGAGTCTGGTGGCGTTGCATCTCCCCAGGCAGGAAACCCACATGTGGTGTGGTGTGGTGTGGGTGGGAATAGCCAGGACACCAGCATGCCTTCACACCTCCCTCCCTCCCTCCCCAAGGGCACATTTGTTCTGGGCTTTTTGCTCAGGAAGCACTGACTTGTCATTTCTAACTTTAATTTCACGTCATTTCCCCTTAATATCCTTCCTTTATGTAATTTATTCCCACAGGTTCTTACAGCACCTCCCTGCTTATTAGGAGCAAGATTAATTAATGAGCTGCTTATCCCTTACCCCAGATCGTTAACAAAACTATTTAATAAAACCAAACCAGGCATCTGGCCTCGCCAACACCTGACTGGGCAGCTGCCTCTTCCATCACCCTTCTGCATTCCGCTGACAGCAAATGGCAGGCCCTTAGCAGCCATCTCTCTCATCAGTGTCTGCGGGGCAGGCACAGTTTCACCTTTATTATAATCCTGTAATGACTAAGGCTGCAGTCCAGAAAAATGCTTAAGATTGTTTTTAACTGCACAGGTAGAGCTAAGTACCCTTAATGTTTGTAGGACATGACCATCTACTTAAGTGCTTTCTGAACTGGAGCTTTATTGAGGTTTCCGTTCTTGTCATACCACACGGCCTCCCATGCCGTCATCCCTTTCTTCCTGTGTGGAAAATGGCCGCTTACAGGGTGCAGCCCTTATCAGAATTCCCCGAATGCCCCATGCTGGGTGAGATGGGTCAGGAGATGTGCCCAGGAGCTGCAAGGCTGCCCCTTTTTGACGCCGTCAGTGATGAATGCAGGTGGTTTTGACCCTGCCCTGCTCCCGGGGGTGGGAGACGGCCCTTCGC
>NW_010244779.1:334-2611 GCF_000690775.1 Eurypyga helias | reverse complement strand
GCCATGTTCTCCCAGGGCGGACAGGCAGCAGCAGAGCCAGGACAAGGTCCTGCTGCAAGGTTTTGGTTTTTGCAGAGGGTGCTGTGACCCTGCTTGGGGAATGAGCTGCCTCCCCAGCTCAGCGGAGCACCCTGCTAACGCTGGGGATAGCCATGCAACCTGGCTTCGGTGCTCTGTGTGGCTGCGGGGCTCTCAGTCGACACTGCAGCCCTGCGGAAACAGCCAAGAGCAGGAATTCCCTTTATGATTCCTTTGGTGCTGAGCAGTACTGGGGACCTGCCTATCATGCACGCGTGAGACGGAGGGGTCTCTGCATGTCACTGGCTCCTGTGCCCACCTGCACCAGCCCAGGACCCTGCTCCCAGCCCCAGCTCTCAAGCAGCACCCCATGCCCGGAGCTGCACAAGCACAGACACACAAATCCCTGGTCAGCCACATCAGCGGAGCGGCAGCCAGGGAAAAGGGAGATCCCAGGCCGCTGTAGAGCAGGGGGAGAAGGGAGCAGCACCTAGTGCAAGCGATGTGAGCTACTCCATCCCTGAGGTGTCTGCCTGGCAGATGCGAGGGCCGGTCCGCACCCCATGCAGCTGCAAGCGTAGCCTACGTCTGTAAACCAGGGAGCGCGAGGGGATGGCAAGGGACGGCCAGGCAAGGTGAAGCAAGGCTGGGGGAGTGCGTGGTTCCACAGGGTTGCTGCTGCTGCGTGTTGCAGAGCTGCCAGACCAGGTTGCGTGGCTGAATCACACCGTGCCCTTCCCCCAGCCAGTGAGGCTGCTGGTTTCACGTCACTTCTGTGTGAGCTGCAAAATTCATGATGCTTTTCTTCCAGCAGTGATGGAAATACTACAGCCAAGGTATTGGAAACAAAGCTAAATACACGGACTGTGCCGAGAAAGCAGCTAGGCTGGGAGAGGTGGGGAAGACATGACTAAGAGCCGAAAGGGAAAGCCTTTGTTTGCAGGGCCTGGATGAACAGGGTGTGGTGACTGCAGTGATTGTTTTCTTCCGTCAGGTTGTTTCAGGACAGGCTCCTTTCCTGGGGCTGCTGGGATAAAGCACAGCAGGATCCCGGTGAGAAGAGCGCTGGGTGCAGGCGCAGGAGCAACCTTCGCCCTGCCCCTGGCCGGCTGGAGGGCGCATCACAGCGCCAGCTTGTCCCTCCCCAGCAGCCCCTTTCCCGCCTCTGCCAGGGCTGGGGGCTCTGGGTGCAGTCAGAACTGGGGCTGGGCTGGCTGACGTGGCCCTCGCCCTGAGGTTTCTGCAGATAAGGGGATGGAGTTTCCCAGATAATCTGCTCAGCAGGTGTTGCTCGCCAACAGCAATCTCAAGGTGGAGGATTTACATTCAGCGAAGGGCCGGACTGGGGAGATTCAGGTTAGTGCTGATGCGCTGGGCTAGCAAGGAGGTGCACAGATGACATCGGCAGAAGGGCTACCGGTAGCCATGATATGCTAAAATCTGTCTGCTTTCATCTGCAGCTCCTTGGTGAGGGAAGTGCTCCCCTGGCCTGTAAAATGGGGAGCCCTGAAGTGACCTTCTTGTGGTGACACAGCCTGATGCTGGCTGGGAGAAACTCGGTGTCCTTGCTGCTAGGCCATGCCTGTGTTCTCGTGGCCAGGGTGGACCATCCACGTGAGCGACGTCTGGCAGGATGGACGAGTCTGCTCCACAGAACCACACCAATCAGCTAGGGAAGAGCAGCTTTTAGAGGGCTTCGAGCTTAGCTGGGGGAGGTGGCAAGTACGCAGACCTTGGCATTGGCAGGCACTAGCAACACGTCAGCCCAGAAAGCCAGGGTAATGGGAATGCGGCCCTGGTCCTGGGAGAGAAACTCGTCCTAAGTGGGATGGGTATGTGAAGATGTGCAAGAGTGGAAATAACCTTAGAGATCAATAATGGGGCTGCATATTCCACCTGGCGTGCCTCTGGGTACTGCAACGCCCATCTCCCGCTGCTGGAAATGTGAAGTCAGGGGGTGTACTGCTAGAAAAGCATCTGCAGTGTGGTGAAAGCAGCAGGGATCCCTTCTCCACCGAGGATCCAAACTGCTCTTACACACGCTTGAGATGCACCAACTGTTCCAGCGCCGAGATGCAAAGAGGTCACCGCTCGAACTGTCCTGAAGGCAGAAGGGTAACTCCTCACGGTAACGAGTGCTGGCATGCGCTCACCCTGTCGCGTGCGCCCGGGATCAGAGCTGACACCTTTCCCACTGTACTTCCGAGAACAGAGAGACGCAGGTGCCAGCAGACTCCCTGCAGCATTTCAGCTTGTTTA
>NW_010244779.1:0-312 GCF_000690775.1 Eurypyga helias | reverse complement strand
AGAGCCTCATGCCTACTGTGCTTCCTTGAAACCAGGCACCGCTCTGTATGCCTGCAGCACGCACAAGATCCGAGTCACGTGCAATGGCAGCCCAGCTGTTCCCACTCTGGATTATTGCCAGTATTGGGAGGATTTGTAAATCTGAGATGTAAATTTCCATCTTTTCTATATCAGGTGCACATCTGATTTCAGGGCTTCAGTAACAGCGCTGCCTGTAACCTCACACCACGCTTCGTGCTGGTGGCTTCGGGGGAGTTTTGGAAACACTGACCACCTCTTGGATTCTGAAGCCACCTGTGCTGGATTCAGCCA
>NW_010244778.1:5233-5990 GCF_000690775.1 Eurypyga helias | reverse complement strand
AGCGGGGAAAGCAGCCCGCGCCCCCCCAGCCCCAGACAAAGCATCCCGAGTCCACGTGGGGTATAATCTCTGCTCGCTCGCTAGTACTTCTAGATCCAGCAGAAAACTGTGTAACAGGAAGAAGAAGGAATACGATTATCCTGGTGGGGTAGAAATAAGCTCTCAGGGCCAGGAGGAGGAATGAGTGGCTTTGCCGAAGCATCCGAACGCCGCGGGAAGAGCCTGGACCAGCCCAAGGCCTGTACAGCAGGTTCCCCCAGACCACCCCTCCATCCCTGCAAAGCACAGGCAGGAAAAATGTGGCGGCACGGGCAAAAAAAGCCCTGCAAGTGAGCAAGAGGAGCCGAGAAATCTGGTCTGGATAAGCCTTCGGGAACCGTGGGGATCACAGTTCAAATAAGCACACACGGCATAAACCCAAAGCTAATTTGCAACTCTGTCGCGTAGATTGGAACCAACAAATGCATTTTACTCCTGTTTGTTTTCCCAAATTCAGGAAAGCAAGATGCGTTGGCGGGTTGTGCTCATGAGTGTTTCTAGGGCACTCTCAGGGTGGAATTAGCCCTCGCTTCAAGCATCCACGGGCTCCTCTCCCTTTCTACGGAAACCTTCCTGCCTCTGTTGGCCTCGCTGACCTGCCATCAATCTCCCGCCCGGCTGAAACGCCCTCTTTCTCCCTCTTCCCCTCGGTTATCATTTGATTCAGGAGTCTGTGCGTACCGCTTGTGAAAAAGGCCTGGTACCAAACAAAGCGGCT
>NW_010244778.1:4665-5199 GCF_000690775.1 Eurypyga helias | reverse complement strand
AACCACAGAGAGATGCTGTAAGATTATTTCTTAACAGTCCAGAGAGTTTCTGTGTCATCTCAGGGGAGAAAAAAGGTACCTTTAAAGAGGATTTTATATTCAGGCTCCCAGTGGGGATTGCTGGTACCCAGTTCCAGGCTTGCGGCCATTCCCGCTGAACAGGGACTTGCAGCTGGCAGCCTCTGCCAGGCAGGTTCCAGAGCAAGGTCACCGCTCCCTGCCAGCCCCGAGGCTCTCCAACACGGACACGTGGTGGGACACGGCCCTGGGAGCAAAGCTCCATCACTGGAGCAGCTGCAAGAGGCTGGGGCTTACCTGGGCAGGGGCTGGGGAGAGGTGGGGGGTCCCTCGGCACGCCTGAGTGCAGGCTGCACATCCTCTGCACACCGTGCCACGGACACATCCCTCCCCGTGATGAGTGGCTTCCATCGGCAGCGCAGCTGGACTGCCCAACGCCTCCGCAAAAAACCATCCCAGCAAGAGGAGCCGTTTTCCTGCATCAGCCAGCATTTCAGTTCCAAGGAGACAGCGACC
>NW_010244778.1:0-4617 GCF_000690775.1 Eurypyga helias | reverse complement strand
CACCCATTAACACCAGGAGTGACTCCTCACCCTCCTCTTCCACTGTGAATGCTTCCCAGTGACCGTGCCAGCTCTCCCACGCGCCCATCACTCCCGACTCTCCTCCTCCTCACCAAAGGCTGCTCAGCCGTTGCCGTCTCTACAGTGTCCCTGGGTCATGGCACCAGGCCCAGCTCCTCTCTCTCCACCCTGTTCTCCCACTTCAAATTTCTCTAAAATTCTCCTTTGCCACCTTGACCAGGCAAACCAACCCCGTTCCGGGCCCGGAACTCTGCTCTGGCTCTGATCACCTCCTGTCTCTTGCTTTGTGCCCAAGTGTTTGAGTTGGGATCTGCTCCGTGTTTCCTAAGCAGCGTGCCTGGAGATCCTAGGGAATTAAAGCAATTGAGTAACAGCCACCGGCAGCGCAACCCTCCCATCTCCGGATCTGTGGGTCCCAGATTCCCAGATCCCAGTAACGGCTAAGGGCTTGTTTAGTCTTCTAGCAGGCAGGGAGAAGCCCCAGCACCATTAAGTCATCTCGGACAGTTGTGAGCTCCTCTAGTGACCCTGGAGCAGGGAGCAGGAGGAACTTTTCCTTTCGCTGAAGCCGGCGGCGACGCTCCTGCTGAGCTCAGGCTCCGGGGCTTCCCGTGTCAATGTACACGTGAGCACAAGGCACGGCAGCTCTTTCCCCATCATCTCCCCTGCCTGGCATTCTTCGCTGCAAAACCCCATCGCAGCACATCCCATGGGATGTGTCCTCCTCCATGAGTGGATCCATGGCCTGAGCCCTCATCCCAGCCTCGGGCTGCCCGCCCGCCTCTCCCCCAGCCCCGCTCCGTCGCAGCGCCCAGTGACCAGCCGCTCCTCACCACCGCTCCCCGGAGAAGCTCTGGAGGTGCCGGCATCTCTGCTGCGCCCGGGGGGGCTGTGCAGCCCCACACTGCAGTGGCAGGGCCCCGGCTACGGAGAGCAAGGTCTGGCCCCGCGGCGCGAAAGCCTCATCCTGCTGCCATGTGTGGGAATGCAGCCTCCAGCCTCCCCTACATCTGGGCTGGCTCTTCCCATCTGGGGGGAATTGCTGTTTACACGGCGGTAGGAAGTGTTATCCCTCCCACATGAAGTTTCTAGCCCTTCCTGTGGGCTGGCCAGGAGCACATGACACAACCCTCTAAGAGAAGTAAGGTTAAAAATAAACGTCGCCCCTGTAACCAGGACACCTGGAGCGTCTGCAGCTACCGGTGCCCAAACTTCAAACACACAGGCACACAAAGGAAAATCTCCAGCGCCTCTCTAACAAAGCTGGCCACAAAATCCTCTTTTTCCTAGAAAAGAGGGTACGCCCGCTACAGCCTAATCTGAAATGATGCGGCCTCCCCAAACCGCCCTCCCAAGGTACTTGTATCCGGAGAAACGCTGCTCCCGGGGCGGCTGCCGACAGAGCCCCCCGCTCCAGGTCCCGACCCGCTCCTTCCCTCCCAGGTAGGGGAATACCCCCCCAGCTCACGGGCAGGGATTTGCCTGCGGTCACAAGGCAGGAGCGTAGCAGAGCCCAGCGCCGGTGCTTCCAGCCCTGCCGCAACCTCCGCACCCAATGCTTCTGATAATTTACTCCTGTAGCCATGTTTTCCTGGGAGCAGGCGGTGAAGAGTGTGGTGGGATAGAAGAAGGGGCATTGGACTGCAGGAGAACCCAAAATTTAGGTTGAGATTAGATAATTTAGGTTTAGATTAGATATCAGGAAGAAATTCTTCACAGAGAGGGTGGTGAGGCACTGGGACAGGTTCCCAGAGAAGCTGTGGATGCCCCATCCCTGGGAGTGTCCAAGGCCAGGCTGGATGTGGCTTTGAGCAACCTGGTCTAGTGGAAGGGGTCCCTGCCCATGACAGGGGGGTTGGAACTGGATGATCTTTAAGGTCCCTTCCAACCCAAACCATTCTGTGATTCTATGATTCTATGAAATCTTGTTCCCAAAGATCTCGTTTGTATTGGCCTCCTCTGGGAACAGAACTAACCCCTCCGAAGCTCCAGCTGGGCAAGCTCCATCACACCAACAAGCGGGGGGAGTCCCAGCATCCCTCGGCCAAGGGGGATGTTCTCCCAAGTCCGTGCAGCCCGCGGGAGACACGGATGGGCAGAACACAGGAGGCGGGTGGGCTCAGCACCTGCCAGGGTGAGAGGCTTTGGGGTTTTACGCCAGCTCGTTCACACACTCTCACCTTTGCAGGCCTTTCTCGGGCCAGCAAGTGTGGGCAGTGCTCCCCCACTTCAGGGGGGTGCTCCAGGGCTGAGCTCAGAGTGACTGTAAAGTGCGTGGGGAGCTTTGGGTCGAAAGCAGCATCAGAGAACAGGACGGTGACACCCTGGGATTTGACTCCTGGGGGAACCTTCCCCAGACATCACTCTCCGTGTGCGGAGGAGGCTGTTCGTTAACAGGTGAAATGAAGCTGGAAAACGCAGTTGGAGTGGGGCACAGCGAACCTCTGGCTCCCTTTGGGGTACACCCTATTCAGCACCTTATTCTCCTCTGTGTGGGTGTGTGTCCCATCGCTTTTTGCTGCCGCTTTTACTCCAGCATTTGGGGTGAACAGGCTCCGATCTGTAATTCCAAAGGCTGTGCTCAGCTCTGAGACCATCAGCAGGTTCTGCATGACAATGGCCTGGCAGAGGCACCCCGAGGGCAGATGGCACCAGGCAGGGGTAGCCCAGAGGCTCTGCCTGGCACCCAGTAACTAACCCAGACCTTCACCCCACAACCTTCGCTCTTACTTGAGTAAACCCTTTCCAAGAACAAGAGCTGGCAGAACCAGCCTGCCAGAGCAGCACCGCCAGTGCCGTACCAGGGGTCGTGGCAGCCAAACCAGCACCCTGGGGGCTGGGGCTGGGGCTGCCGAATTTCCTGCTGGTAGTTTGGATGGGATGTTACGAGCACATACCTCAACTTAAACTCTTCTCCCTGGATCCCGTCGCTCAACTTTTCCCAAGAATTTGGTTTGCTGCCTGGCAAAGTGTTTAACAACGTTGGCTTCTCCCTCCTGCCATATCTTCTGCGCACTCACACAAGCACACGTGCATGCACGGAGAGCATCCTCATTAATTCCAAAAGCATCACCCTAGAAAGGCACTGGGACTAGAGGTCGGTCGCAGGCTGCTCCTGCACGGCTAATCTCAGCATACAAACCAGACAGAACGTTGCCTCTTCCCTCGTTTCAGTTTTTGGGCCGCACAGTACAGGTGAATTAACTTCAGTGATTATGAAAGTGTGCAGTAATTAACAGCAATTATTAATTTACACTTAGGAAAATTTACATAAGGCTCTACGCAACGTGTTAGAGAGGAGAACCTGATCGATTGTTTTGATGTGAAAAATCCGCACCTTGTTTGAAGGTGCCCTAAATATTTAGGGTCAAATCCTGCAAGCAGCCCCAGGTGGAACTTTTCACCTCAACCATCCTGTTAAATCCAGGTACACAGTTCCACCCCGCGTACGTGAAACAGAAAATCTCCCAGCCAGGCTAGGAGGCGGAGGGAGAAGGAAAGGAAGCCGGAATGCTGTTTCCAGCCAGACCACCAGCATCTCCCAACTCCTCACCATTAGTGGTACTTACTCCTTGTTTACAAACTGCTGCTGGGATATCTTCACGGTGAAGGGCACTATAAAACCTCCTGCGCTCTCATCTGCCACTGGAAGTGTCAGTAACAACACAGAGGCCTCGTGGGCTGCCGCAGTCGTACCTTCTGCAAAGGCTTTTATACCCGGTCAGCCCGGGCTGGCAGTGAGCCCCCTCCCAGATAAATGGATCAGACGCTGATAGTGGAAGAACTGCTGGAAAGCTTATTTTCCTGCTCTTGGAAAGCCGCAAAGTAGCTGCTTAAGGCAAGGGATCGTTAGGCACGGGATCAGCTCCATTGTCCTCTGCGGGAACACATCCAGCGTCCTGGACCAAGGCCTTTCTCCCCAGCACCAGCAGGAACCGGTCCGTGTAACGGGGGGCGAGAAGGGGAGTTTAGAATTCCTGCCTTCCTGCACAGCTGAGTCCAGGAGACCTCCTGGTGATGGGTTACGGGGAGAATCGGGTTAAAGGCCTTGTGAAACCTGGACCCCTTTGACATCCAGGCACTTTCTGTCCTGGCTGAGCAGCCTCTTCGCCTTCCTTACCCGAAACACATCCACCCCAGGAGCGGAAGGCGAGCTGCTGCGCCCCGGGACACCGTCCCCGAGAGGAGCCTGTGCCAGGCTCAGCAGCGGGCACTGCTGGGGGGGGCAGGGCAGGGGGAGAACCGCACCTGAGTTTTGGGTCCTAAGTGGAATTTGTAGGGAACCCCCCCCAAAAAACCTTTCACCCTATAAACTCTGCTTTTGAACAATTTATTTGAGGTTTTTGTACAGAAAACCAACCGACGCTGTGCCAGACTCCACCTCGCAGTGAGGTGTGTGCGCTGCAGGTGCCCAGCGCCCTGCCCTGCTCCCTGCCTTCAGGGCCCACTTCCCAGCCATCAGACATCCCACTTTCCCTGGACAGGGTCAGGCGCACGGAAGTGACCACGGGGCTGAACATCTCTCGGACAGAGATTCGAGGAATGAAGCGTGACCATTTATTGGCACGAGCACGCAGACAAACATGCACCGCAGCT
>NW_010244777.1:38021-38236 GCF_000690775.1 Eurypyga helias | reverse complement strand
AGCCAGTTTTGCCATAAAACAAAATCAGGTCGAGGGACCTGCACAGGAGACCCAGTTCTTAGGAGTAAAATGGCAGGATGGATGCTGCAAGATCCCAATGGATGTGATCAACAAAATAACAGTTATGTCCCCACCAACGAGCAAAAATGAAACACAAGCTTTCCTAGGCGTTGTGGGTTTCTGGCAGATGCATATTCCAAATCACAGTCAGATTG
>NW_010244777.1:17726-37821 GCF_000690775.1 Eurypyga helias | reverse complement strand
AGTCCTTAGGGTAACCCTGAACATTCTGGAGTCAGGGATACAGAGGATCTGAGGCAGACTGATCTCCCTCATAATCTGCAACTATCTTTTTTGACTGGAATATAGCAGGCCTCCGAAGTGGTTGGAACTGAAGCACAGCTCCTCCTGGCACCTCGACTGCCAGTGCTGGGCTAGATGTTCAAAGGCAGAGTCCCTTCCACTCAACATGCCATTGATGCTACTTGGAGTAATAAGTTGGTCGCACTGATCACACAACAAGCTCAAACAGGAAATCCCAGTCACCCAGGAATCTTGGAAGTGATCATGGACTGCCCAGAAGGCAGAAATTTTGCGACAGCACCAGAGGAGGAGGTGACGTGCTGAAGAGGTCCTGTTGTACAATAAACTGCCAGAAAATGAGAAGCAATACGCCCTGTTCACTGATGGGTCCTGCTGCATTGCAGGGAAACATCGGCGGTGGAAAGTGTTGGACTGTGTGGAGTCCCACACGACAAGGTGCAGAGGCTGCTGAAGGCCAAGGTGAATCCAGCCAGTTTGCAGAGGTAAAGGCCATCCAGCTGGCCTTGGACATTGCTGAACGAGAGAAATGGCCAGTGCTTTACCTCTGCACTGACTCGTGGATGGTGGCAAATGCACTGTGGGGGTGGCTACAGCAATGGAAACAGAGCAACTGGCAGCACAGAGGCAAACCCATCTGGGATGCCCCATTATGGCAAGACATTGCTTCCCGTCTAGACAACCTGGTCAAAGTGTGTCACACAGATGCCCACGTATGCAAATGCTGAGCCACTGAATAACAGAGGTACAAGCAGATTGATCCACCTGCTGCTAAGATTGCAGTGGCTCAGGTAGATCTGGATTGGCAACATAAAGGTGAGCTGTTTATGGCTCGGTGGGCCCATGACACCTCAGGCCACCAGGGGAGAAATGCAACACATTGCAGTTGTTACGATTCTTCATCATTTCTTTATTACAGAGCCACCGGTTTTCCAGTGATGAGGTGGGCTCCTGGATCATGACACCACAGTCTGGCTTTTCTCACTTGCCTTTTACACTTCAAATGGATCTTCAGCATCTGAGTGTAACAGGCTAAAAATTACTGTTCTCTAGTCTCAACAGCTGTGTCTTCTCAGTCTTTACTTCCCTGGCTTTAGCAAAACAGCCCAGAAACACTGATCTGTGAAGATTATGAGAATTTGTAACAGCAGAGTGCATAGTGGTTAACAGTAGAGTGACAGAAGTGAAAAGATAACAAAGGCTGTTTACTATGAAAATAAAGTATTCTGCACTAATTCTTATGGCTATACTCCTAGCTATCAGATTCATGTAATATATAGCCTTTTATTTAGGTAAGCCAGCAATAAAATAATGTGATTTATTTTCCTTTTCTACTTTATGTTCCTGGTCATCTCAGTGGAGGACATTCTGCTGAATAAGTATGTCTAAAAATCAGACCATACAACTGTAAAAACAACACCATAACCAGAGGCACCTTAAGTAAAGAAGAAGTCAGGATCTCGGGGAAACCGGCCCAGCCTTAGCAACTGAATAAATCATCACATTTAGAAAGCAACAAAAAAAGGCTGAGGAAAAATGATTGCTATAAATATAACTGCCACCAAAATCACTGGAGTTGAATTTATTTACTTCGGGGCTCAAAGGCAAAATCTGTTTTACAGCAGACAGATTTTTGCTCTGACACAGTGGTCACAACAGTCTGAAACTGCAAGCACACGCTGCTGTATATGAGTGTATGTGTGTGTTAGTTTTTACCTTTGCTACAAAATATTCTAACCATCATACAACTCACCACCATGCTCTGCCTCTACCCACAAGGAAATCAGCCTTCTAATGAGAAGTGACATTAGGGACGTTCATGCGTGACTGAGCACACAGTAATGCCTCTCTAGCAGTATCACTTAAACTGGTTCAACTATTCTTGTGTGCTCAAAAGAGCATACAGTATTAAAATTAGTGACCTCACTAGCAGAAGAGAATTTAAATACAAGGGTAAATTCAGTTTAAATGGATCCATTTTTGAAATTCCTTTCTGTTGTAAATTGTGAAATGGTCACATTTTCCCCTCAAATTATGATCTGTATGTATTTAAATTAGTGAATACAGTTCTTAAATGGTTCTTAAGGTATTAGCAAGGAATGAGTGTTATCACCCTGTTCAGTGCATCATGAGAGTAAGTAAAGTAAGACTGTGCAAAACAATTTTACACTACATGACAGAAAATCATTAGTATGTGAAGGAAGAGTGAAGTATCTACTGCACACTTCGGTGTACATCTATCCTGTACAACTACCTCTGCGGAGAAAGCATGTGTAAATTGGTGGAACGAGGAATTCTTTTGTTCCATCACCTGATCTAGCTTTAACATGCCATCACACACCTTCACTGTCTCATCTTTCCAAGCATATGTGGGAATAAAAAAAAAAAAAAAAAAGACCTCTCTTACTAACAAAAGATCTCTCTCATCATGCTGTGTCTACCTTACTTATGCACTGCAAGCTCTTTGGTGCAGGTTACGTCAGCCGACACATTTTGCACAAGGTTATATACTTAACATTACTGATGTAACTGATCTAGAGCTGGCCAGAGCTGCACGAAGGTGCAGTTAGCTATAGTGTTCTCTACAACAGACAGCCACGGCTTTCTCCTTCAACAACTCTCTTCAGCTAAGTCCTATGTTACTGGGCAAAGACAGGACTTGGAATTTGATTCTCTTTAGGTAGCTTTTCTTGTTTTATTTGATCAGCTGCACTATTTCTTTGTGCGCTCTGCATAAGCCCAAATGTAATACTTCACACAGGGGAAGAAAAGTTAAAAAATAGCAGATGGTAAAAATATCTGGACAGCTAGCATTAACCCTCAAATGTTTTTACCACATTAATAGCCTGACAGACATGAAACTGATCATGTAACCAGTAAAGAAAGAGAGATGAACTCTACAACTGACATGTAGAACATTACCTTGTCCAGTGTATTCAAAAGAGTCTGCCTCATCAGGAGTGTCAAGGTCATCTACATTGATGTCAATTTCATCTGGTGTATCCAAATTATCATCAGAAAGTATAGATCCTTCACTCTGGTCCAAAGAGAGATTGATATTTGGAGCAGTGAGCTTTATCCTTCTTGGATGGGAACCGTTAAGATCAAGAGAATTGGGAGGTTCTGGGAAAAAAAAAACCACAACAAAAAAACAACCCCATCAATTTTACATCTCCTCTTCATACAATTCATGTCCCAGATACTCAAGAATCACCTTCAAACACACTGGGACAGGTCAATTTTAGTAACACCACAACATTTAAGACCAGCCAACATAAAATACAAATACCAACATTAATGTTTAAAAAATAAAACAAGCATCTACAGGAATGGCAGATGTAGCTGGGAGCTCTTAAATTATGCAAAATCCAGATTCTTTTTTTTTTTTTTCCAATCATCAGATGAAAAAAATCAAACCTTGGACATGCTCTAACCCACAATGTTTAAGAACTTAGAGAGCAATGTACAAATAATATGTCCTGAGCCAGGACACTGCCGAATCCAGGAGAAATTCGTATGAGTCAAAACGCCCTGTAAATATTTTTCTTTGGCACTTGCTGCCATTTAAATGGTGCCGATTTGCAAGTAGCTATGTCGTTACTTTGAACTACAGATTATCTTAGTCAATACAGTAACAGAAATAAAAATACCTCTGAATCTCTTTATCGGTCTTAAATAAAAGTGGTCTTCAACAAGACAAAAGCTAGGTATGGCTTTGCCCCTTGCCACTGCATTGCATGGCACATTTCAAGCTGTTCTGATTGATGCATTCTCATGCTCACTTAGACAGTACTCATATATAAGATAAATAATAGATTCTACTTAAACTTCACAAGGACTAAACGTGTGACGACAACAACGTACAAGAGAATGTAAGATTATTATTCCACAAGTGAAGAAGAAAATTGACTAAATAAAGCAAACTTAACACTGCACTGATTTTTTACCAGCACAGAAACATCCTTCTCACTGCATAATTAAATGTCAAGGGAATAAGATATAATTAAGAAGTGAGTAAGAGCTTCTCTCACCGGGTCTCATCTCTGTAGCACTGGGGCTTAATACACCCTCAGCAAAGGGGATGTCCATTCCTACATCCTCTTGTGCCAACCTGAGAGGTAAAATACAAAGCAAAGTCTTAAAAGAGAGATGCACAGACTGACTTTGCTATTAATACAGCTCACGTGATCTCATACGGTACCAAAATTTTCCTCAACATAGCCAGTTCTGAAGTCTGATCGCAAATTGATGTGAGGAATGAACACAGCTGTTATAAACCTTCAGTGCACTTCTTACCCGATTCATGCACGTCTGAAGAGCCTTTGGAGACTACCGGTCACACATAGCCACTTTCACTTGGATCAAGTCATAGTACTGAATAACAACAAGCTGCCAAATGGCAGTGTTTCTAATTTCATACAAATGAAGTTGGTCTTTTATCATCATGCAAATCAGACACATCATTGAAGGGAACTTCAGCTACTCTTTGCAAACTGCACACCACAGTTAAGCATTCCATAACAGTCTTTTCATTGCTGTTTATACAGTTACTGTAGAGCAAAAACGAGATCATGAGAGGGTTTTCTTCATTCTTTTGCTATCATTTGTACTTTAGAGCAATTCTGACCCAAATCCATCATTTTGTAGTACTGAAAACAGTTGATGTCCTGCATTGAAAGGGTACAGGAAGCACAAAAGCAAGAACTAAAACTGTATTACAGATTTTCAAATACTGAAATGTTGGAAAAAAACCTTAGCTAGACTGCCTTTTTAGGAAGACACTAAGAAATTACATTTAACATACATACATAAGACAAAAAACATTAGGTGGTGAAAATAATAACAAAGGTGCTTGAATGTTTAAAGCAAATTGACTTGAGCTGTTTTCATGTCCACTTTCCATTCAAGTATTTTATGAAATGCTTTCTAGGAGGATGGTTCAACTGTAGACAGGAAACAAAAAATTTTACCTTTTCAGGACACTCTTGACAGCTTCCAAACTATCTGCGCTAAAACTGTATGACATAAAAAAAGCTTCATTTATTTTATCAGAGTCATTATAGCATTTTTTCCTGTAATCCTGTTCCAAACTATTTAATTTTTTTCTCCCTCCTACAAAAGCTGAAGTTTTTACAGTTTTTACATTTTGATTCACAGAGCCGTGATGAGAGAAAAGGAGGTAGTCTTCCCTAACACAGCAGTAGCTAGCTCTGTTCTGAAGGATTCAGCCGAAAGCGTGTGAATAGGCTTGGCTTGTTGCTCCTGCAGTTTCTTCCTACCCTCACTTTCCTCATGAGGACCACCCTCATTATTTTACCAGGTGGAGACAAGATTCTTCTGGCCATCACAGTAGGAGCACAGTTTCTGTGATTTCTTGTTGAATTCATATCAATTATATACAAATGTGTGCATGTACACCCCACCTGCAAGTGAGCCAAAGGCTTCACTGTGCTTAAAGTTGTGAAACCCTGTTAAACCCCTTTACCTGAAGCCCCATACCATCAAATTCCCAATGCAGACAGGCAAACTAGTGTTTTTCACCATGAGGCCATAGAGAAAACAGACAATACAGAGCTAGGGTAAAACATGTTTGTGCTGCTGAATTCATGCCCAGGCCCTGTCTCTGAATAAAAACAGACACACATTAAATCTTGCTAATTTTACTAGATTTATGCCCACATACCATAGAGTACATCTTTCACAAATGCAAAGATTAACTGCTTAATGATTTCTACAAAACACGCCAATTTTGGAGTATGTTTAATCACTGACAAATAAGGCTTGAAATATTCTCTTTGGATACACAATAGATGAGTAAAGAAATTTGATCGAAGTATCCTGCTCATAATAAAATGAATGGCACAAATTGTCTGTAATGTGCCAGTTCCTTTTTCCCTTCTCTGTAGCATCATTTGTGTTCAGAGGCTGTACAGAAAACTGACACACAAAATATCACACAATTTATTTAGAAAATGTAAATAAGGTATTACAGTATTTGGCTTTTTTTGGTGTCTGTTCCATTCATACTAAAACATCTGTAATGAAGGCTAATTTATTCATCTGAACTTAGCATCTAACGAAGCTCTGTCAGTAACAGCTGGATAAGGTGAGAAACCATAGTGGGGGAAATAGCGTGGGGAGAGGATGAATGCTTCTAATCCATTTTAAATTCAGATCAAGATTTTATTTGGAGCTTTATTAACCTTTCCAAATATGAAACTACAAAAAGTTCTTGGATTAAAGCAGCTCGGGACTACTCAGATGATGATTTATTGGTGCTCAAGGGTGTAAGTTTGGCTGAACAGAACAGGGTTTTGATACTAATATATAAACCATCCATTTATAAAACCTCTTACAGCCTTATGACACCAAATGACAGTTCCTTACTGAACAAGCTTCATAAATCACTGCAGGAAACTATTTGAAAGGAAATGCTCTTTTCTCAACTTGTGAAGAGTAAGCTAGGGGAGGACAGTGAACTTTGAGGCTTTCTACATTAGAGACAGTATTCTCTGCAGTAAACCCGTAAATGTTCAAGCAGAATGAAGATCATCATCTCTGTACAAGAGCATGACTGAGTTTTGTACACTCTAACCCTACAGAAACAGTGACATTTATCATCTGTATAAAAGCAATTTCCCCCAATTCAGAATTTTGAGAGCCGCCTTAAATTTTTGCAGTGCCTGGGACCGAACTGTTCTAAGTCACGACATTTCTGGGATTGCCTCAAGAGTGCTTTTCTCCCTGCGGCATCTTTAGGTGTATCCAGCTCTTGGAGCTGGTACTGTTGCTTTCGCTAGAATCCCTTACACTTTCCTAACATCAATTTCAAATGTTTTTCTGCTTTGAGTGGGACCACTACAGCCACGTTAAACCAGATTTTTGTATTACAGTTGTGTTTACAAGAATGGTACGTTTCTGGGGGACTGAAAGATAAACGTGCTTCATATCCTTTTGTTTGAATTTCTACTGAAATACAGCTGCTGCTATAGGCAATAAATATATTCAACCCTTTGCTTAGGGATTACAAGTGAACAGCATCAGAATTTGTCTGAGAATCTCTAACTTTATTTTGATGGCACAGTGGTTTTAATGTCGATAATCCATACAGTTCATACTGGGATATTTGATTGGGGAAGCAGGAGTCTGCAGTCTTGAAAGATCTGGGACAAAGCAGGCAGTTAAAAATCAGTTCAAGCCCAGTTACCTAAAGCATTGCTGACACAAAATTTTCCATTATATTTTCAATCACACAGAATGTACCACCTTTCAGAAGTTTCTCAGCTGAGATTAGATTTCCTTTTTTTTTTTTTTAAATTTGTGCCAGGTTTTCATTTACTGTCAAATAATGAGTCAGACTTTTCAGAGAAGACAGTCTGACTCTCAAGTTAGTCCTATTTTTCCAGATCCCTTGTGCTTTACCCAGACAGATTAAAGATTCCTTGCCAGACATACATATCTATGTTCAGAGCAAGTTAATTTTTTTTTTTTAAAAGTAGTTAACATTTGTTCAGTTATATGTTAATAGGCAATACAGGCATCTTTCAAATCTGGTGAGTTTAAAGAGCCAGGCACAGAGCATGGCTTCTGTGACACAGTACCTGAACATATGGCTCCAGACTCCCCATCAGTGTGAGAATGAGCAAGATACAAAGTTTGTTTTGTATAGACAGAGCTCCCCATTTTCTGATGGATTTTAAGAGCGTGCTGTGCTGAGCAGCTCGACACCTTGCCCAGTAATTTCTGGCTGTGCGCAAATTCTCAACGTATCTCAGCAAGAACCCTAGTAATGGAAAATGGACTCCAGAAACTTTAATTAAGCAACTACCTCCTCTTCCTTTCCCACAGCCTACTTCACATACTTCCCAAATTGTGACTTACAAAACTCCTTGCCTTCCATACAGGTGCAACTGATGCCATGGAAGATGTGGCCAAAAATATTAGAAAACTTTTTTTTGTGCTTCCAGTGAATGCTCCCTGTTGAAGAAGTAAATTAATTTGCTTTAGAAAGCTTCATTATAATCAGGTATTATTTACTGGATAGAGAAAATAAAGGATCTTTCACTCCGAACAGAGGTCAAAGTCAAGTAAGCTTTTTGAGTCATAAATGACTTCTTTTATGTGGTACACAGACCAGTTATTAAAGGATCAGCTGCACTGGGAATCAAGTTACTGCATATTTGCTTTGATAATTCAGGTCTACATACTTGTTCAGAAGCAGCTAACACCCCCTCACCCCATCTGTCAAAGGTGGATCAGAGACAGATACCAAATTCTTACGGAAGAAGGAGAGAAAGGCTGGAGGCTGAAATCCTTTCCTTTGGTTCAGACATTCTTACAGCTCAGTAAACCAATAATCTTTAAATAATTCTTAGTGCTCTCTCAAATCAGTATTTCTCAGAATAAAAGTTATCTTTCCTGACTTTTCCAGGTACAGCAGCATTCTCATATTTTGGAAAGAGCAGCTCTGAATATGCACAGCGGTATGTCATAACCCCTTTGGGCTGTGCTTCCTCATCCTTGTGTCACATGCGAAATATCACCGGTTTCCCAAGCGGCTCTGCAGCTATCACATATAAAGAAATTAATTTATGTAGTCTAAAGCAAATAACCTGTCCAATGGGTTGCTCTGAATGAACACCTACAATCTGCAAAGGAGAGCCACATTAATACACGGTGACTATCTCCTGTCTAAAGTGAATACACCCTCTACAACCCACAACTTGCTCACCAGCCGGACTTCAAACTTTTGCACTGGTGAGTAAAAAAGCTTGGAAAATGTATACAGTTTAATCTGAGGTAGAGCCCAGAACTGCCGAACACTTTTCCTAGATAAGTAAATCATGTGTCTTCTATGCTGTTCTCCCTATACACAGAAATACTTTTATATTTAAAATTTCACATAAGTTAAAGGTTTCTATAAAGTTTCAAAGCATGACTAGTAAGAAAAATGACATGGATGAAATCACCTCAGCCTGTATTAATACATGCTTTTTTTGGAAACGTCATGGGAGGAGAGGAGATGTAGTACAATGAAAAGGGTATTCAGAGACTTGACATCTGGCTTTTTCATAGTCTCAAATGCCACACATTACACATGTATGCCCTAGTCTTGGATGAAGTAAGAGCCCTGTTTATAGGCCACTGTCTCACTGGTTTGCAGGGAAAAATTGTTTTGAGGACGAATGCATGAACTGTGAAATTTTAAGCACAAAAACAAGGTAAGAGAAAAGCTCCTCCTGGAGTCGCTTTTGCGGAACACAGGCAGCGCAAAGTACTTTTCCTTGGAACCCTCCCATCCCATTCCCACCCTTTAATAGCATCCTTACGCAAGCACAGGCACCAGGAAAGGAGAAGCAGGAACTTGAGGGACAGGAGATGACAGGACAGCATTTTCCTTGGAAGATATGAAAACGCCCTTTGCGTTTATCCAGCAACACCCATCCACTGAGGCTCGGCGCGGCTCCACCAGAAAGCACCCTTACGATTAAGCAGATTTAAGTGTTTTGCCAGGCCAAGACCAGAGCGCACAGTACCATGTGCAAGCCCATCTCTGGCCTTTCAGCTGCCAGAGGCAACCAACTGACATCTCCAAAGCATTCTGATCGCTCCACCTGGAGGATGCCTCACCTCTTTTTTTTCCTTAAAATGAGAATCCTGTTCTTCCATACTCCGAAGCAATATAAAGGCCCTGAAGTGGAGCCTAGAGCAAATCTTTAAAAAGTCTACAAGTCAGAATTTACATCGAGGTAGAGGTGACAGTGTTTTCTTAATTGCTGTATTCCTCTCCAATTTACAATTCTGTGCTACAGAAATTTATAGAAGTACAAAGGCAAAACATCTCACCAGATAGCTGACTTCTGGGGTGTTCTGCTTTCATTCCTCTCTGTAGCTACTCCAACAATCACCTCACAAGAAAGAGCAGCCAAAGCAAAACCTATTCTGTTATCACAATTAAACACTTGACAACCAATTCCATTTTTAGAACCAAAACTTGCCTGCCTGTTTTGCACTTACATCCCAATAGACTATCTTTCCCTTTCTTTCATGTGTTACATACATGTGCCCCAAGCCTGTGGCTTGTAACTGCTGTTCCATTTCTGTTCAGAAAAAGCTAGAGATTAGAAGTTCCAAACCCTTGCTACAATAGTATGCTTTAAAATAACAGCAAGTATCTACTTTCTGAAATCATTACTTTCTTGGGGTGCTCAGAAAAGACAGAGTATAGTCACTCTGTCCTCTGTTTCAAACAGAGGATGGTTCTTCTGGTTACAAACACAAGTCTATGAACTATGTTATAACTGACATGCGTTATTTCAGAGACCTTTAGTGCTAATGGACTAATAACAAATCCTAATTTAATATGCATGTGTTTGCATTTTGATGCTTATCATCCATGTAAGATGGGTAGAGATGTTCTACAAGCAGTCAGAGAACTGTTGGACATACTTCAGTATCAACTGTGTCTACAGCCAAAAATAGATGCAATAGGAAATAAAGTGTTAGTACATAAAGTTGAAAAATAAAAGCTGACAATACACAGGCTTTAATTTGAAGAAAGTTTGGTGAAAATACACAGAAAGCAGAAGAGAAAAATAGGCAGGAACATGACTCTCCCCAAAAAAATCAACTGGATTGTGCACTAAGAGAAGAATAAGCCCATTATCAAATGCACCCACTAAGAACAATCCCAAAGTTACTTCCTAAAACTAGTCCTTTGCTACAAAGCTTTCAGACGATAAATAAAAATTTCTACAGCTGCATATTCAGAGCTAAAGGAGACTGCGGTGTGAATTTTTTAGGTTCAGTGAATTAATGATCCATGAACTGTAGCGAAGTATGCAACAAATCAAAGTGACATACTGAGCAGGACTCAGTGAGTATCAGTCAGGGACTATGCTTCAACTACATCCATGTACCAAGAAAATTAGCATATTGGAAGGAATCCACTCCAGGATATCCAAGACTAGAAAAATGTAATTACTTTTACTCATAGCTCTATAAAATAACTGTATTGTATACAGGTGACTTGTAAAAATGGATTAATGTTATAATCTCCCAAGAGCTGCACTAGGCAGCCAGATGTTAATATAACACAAAAACAGCCAGAGCAACACAGTTAATTTAGTCACTCTTAATCACAAATAAATTACTTCAGGAAAAATCGATAGACTGAGCACTGAAATTTATACATAGCATAAGACTTTTATTCCCATCTCTGGATGCAAACCAGAAAAACAAAGAAAAAAATTATCTATGGTGTTCTGTTTGAGCCAAAAGCCTTATTAATAAAAAATCTGTCCAAGCATTAACTAATCTTGTCATACTGTTGCACAGTAGATGAAATACCAGCATGTGTTTCATTTTACAGAAGAACAGGTCATTACTTTCTAGCCTCAAAATAAATCATTGCTAAAAATTAGTAAAAGTCATACCTTCCTAGTTCTTCACACTTCAGAATGAAAGCTTCTTTTACTGATTATACTGTTAATGGGCATTTTTCCATGTTTTTCACTCTATTTTTTACTCCATTTTCAGCATCAAAGCTGGATGGAAAAGTTAAGCATGTCTGTAAGAGGCAATATTATTTCTGTACAAAAATCCTGTATTCTAGCCACAAGATTTAAATTGTTTGCATTTCAGTATGTTAACTGAAAACATTAAAATTCTTGCTTTGGGCCACCGAATAAGTTTTTTTAACCATATCTTATGGAAATGTTTCTTAGTCACCACTCAATACAAGTGGTTAGTATCTATCTAGCCATTTTGTTGCTTTTCTTAAATCTATATTCTAAGCCTCATTTTTTTTTCCAGGTAGCCACTCATCGTAGTAGTCCCTCCTGTCTGCTCTTACTAGTTTAAGACTGTTAAAAAATAAAAGCTGCTATTCTTAACTGCATGATGCTGCTTTCACTGCTGCTAGGCAGCCACAGGCTGTCTGTCCTGACTCCTTGCCAGCTCCCTCCCTGTGTCACAGGGAAGACTGCTTGCCTGCGCAAGAGAAGCAGACAAATCCAGGGAAGGATGCCGGGAGCCATGGAGGGACAAAAATCTAAGTAAATAGATGAGTCATAATGGGACTGACCATGCTATTTCAGCAACCTTATTGCATATGCCCATGGATGACGAAGGCTTATGGAAGGGATCCAGGCTTCTTCAATTATCTGTGACTTCCAGCCACAAGAAATAAAAAGGCATCTGAACACAGAGTGAGTAAAATCGGATTTAAGTCCCAAACCTACAGGTCTTGTGGAAATGGAGTCTTAGGAATGCAAGCCAGGCTGATGCTGCCTGCAGCGATCCCAGAGTCCCCAGAAGTCTCTTCCTATAGATTTGTCAACAGTAGGTCACAGGATGCTACAGGAAACACAGTGCAACCCAGTAAAGAATTATTTAATACCTTACCTTGTGCTTTTTGTGTCTCC
Source organism: Eurypyga helias (assembly GCF_000690775.1). Lineage (NCBI taxonomy): Eukaryota > Metazoa > Chordata > Aves > Eurypygiformes > Eurypygidae > Eurypyga > Eurypyga helias. The sequence continues at coordinate 25,339 of NW_010244777.1, read as the reverse complement.
AAGCATTATTAACAGTGCACCATTCAAACACTGCTCTAGAGACAGGATAATCAGCCCATTCTGGGGCTTTTCAGAGCTGCTAATCACCTGAGGATTGGGCATTCCCAAACATGGTTTAACATACCTCCCTCCCACAACAGCTTTATGAGTTAAAGATAAGGAATTATACACTGTTAGAGCAGAGAAACAGAGAAATTACCTTGGAGAGTTTCCACTAATTGTGAGTTCCTGATACACGATGCCTAATAACATTCGTCTTTTTTTTCCTGAATATGTAGCATTTTATAGAATCTTCTATATGCCACTACCGATCCTCGTGACTAGCTGCCACTGAAAAAGACTGGTGTAGTCAGACCCCAGTGGCTTCTTTGGCATCCAGAGAAAGAACAAATCAGACAAGGGTCAGAGGGGAAGGGCAGGTGCGATGCCAGCAGCTGCTGACTCCTAGTGACCTGCCCTGCACCACCTAACTCCATGTCATGGACAGGAATAGGAGACAATTCTTTGGGCAGTGTTGCCTGACTGTACCCATGAAACAGTGCTGTCTCCAACAATGCCTTACAGTGGAGTGCTAGCAATTTAATGAACCTCATTGGAATTTACGAGTATCACCATTTTGATAATACTCAACTCAGCATTTTGTGTGCAACAGCAGGTAGAGAGTAACAAATTCTAAAGTAGAAATAATATGTCACTTGACATCTACTCCTCTGCTTTGGCGCTGCTTTGACGTACCACCATATGGTCTTGCCCTCAGAGCAAGGGCTCTCCTCTGCTACATGCCTAGCTCAGTGCTGCTTAATCTTTACTGAGCCAGTGGAAAATTACAGGAATTAACCACACAGATCTGAGGAGCCTGTGTGAGGGGTGCTCCTCCATCGATGTTGGAAGATTACAAGGTATGGCAATGGGCTATGTAGTTTCAGAGCAACATCAGCATTTTGAAGGCTTGTTTAAACTTATCTGATCTCTTTCCTTTTAATATGTGTTGTTAATATTCCACAAATAACATCTAGATGATCTGTTAATCAACAGCCACTGTTGAACAAACACTACAAATGAACTGTAACAAGGTAATGCCCACAGAGAAAGTAGGAGTTAAATCAAGCTGATGTAAAAGATACTTAAGTATAACCTGAAAATACATTTTGTTTGAAAATTGTATTTCTAAAAATTTATTAAAATGCCAGATCTAATCACAGATCTGGGACCTGATTCCAACCTGTCACTTTCATTGGGCAATTAATTATTCCTTGAGCAAACTCAGTTTTTCTTACTCTAAAACCAGCGTTCCTTCCGGCATGTGTGGTTCACAGTGATCATTTTCCTGCCATACTTTGCTGTCAAGATCATTCATCAGAATACCTGCAACTCCAACTGATGAAACTGGCACATGAACAGCACTTGAGAAGACAGCATGTACTTTATACCAGCCATCTGTACTTTCAGGAAGTATGCTACTGCTTTGAGAGTAGTTAACAGGGTAGAGGTTGCAGGATCTGAAGCATAAAGTCTTTAGAAGGTTTTACATTTTACACCCTACTGAGATTCTCCAGTGGAGTTGTGAGAACTCCTCTCCAACTATTATTACAGTCTACACCTTATTAAGCACTCCTGCTTCCAAATGAAGACATGCTAAAATGCCTCGGACTGCTCTTAACCATAATTAAAAACCACTAGTTCTGCAACTGAGCTAACTTCTCAACTTCAGTGGCTATTTTGCCTTTCTGCAATACTGTCAACTTCCTGCATTGCTTAAGGGATTTGTTTTTCTGCATGTATGAATGCTGACATGTACAATGATGATGACACCATACTACATTAGCTGGAATCAAATGTTTTAACAAAGCATCTTACAACAGGTTAATAGATGAAAAGGGATGATTTTTCAGACCTGCTACCCGTAACAACTCACTTGATATCAAGACCTACAGATTCCTAGGCACTTTTATTGATCTGCTCATTAAAGCATCAGGAATTTTCTAGGATTCCTTTGATTTCAAGTTCAGCCTTTGCACAATTTAGAATATGCGGACAGACAGGAAAATATACATGGCAACATTTTTTTTTATACTGTATGACTCAGCTTTTCCTCCTCTTGTAATAGTTTTTCTTTGGTCCTGTTTATGGCTTTATTCATTATCTGTCTGAAACAACCTGAAATCTTGTGCATATATTCATTTTCTCTTTTCTTCTGACTTTTATGTCACCGTACAGTCATATTTCCATCTTTTCCCTGTTAATGTAACTTTGATTCCACAACTTATAATGGTCAATGTTATTATAATTTAGATTCGTATCTTACCTACTGCAGCAAACCTACAAATAACTAACAGCTACATTTTCCCTATCTTGACTATGACCGAGCTAAAGAAAAGGCTCTAAAAAGAGGGTGATACTAAATTTTGGTCTGTCTCAAAACTGCAGTTGTCAGAGACGTAATAGATAGCAGAGAAATGTAAGTGACAATGCAAAATGTGAACCAGGACTTTTAACCTGCAGATAAAAATGATAAAACCCCAATAGGTGCAAACTGGTAACTGAAAAGCTCCTATCCATACTGGGTGATTCACACCTTGGGAAAAACAGAGGCAAAGCCCATCCATGAGCAAGAGAAGGTGCCTAACCGAGGCACATAAGCTCTGCTCAAGTACCAAACAAGGCAGTCCTGCAGGCGGCTTGCTCTGGCAGGACGCGTTCAGAGCAGTAAGATTGTCAGACCCTGCAGCAGGCAGGTCTAAAAAGGCAATGCAAAGGGAGACAGGAGTTGCAGAAAGCTGCCAGGTATCTTCAGAAGCAAAACTCTGCAACTCAGTTGGAAGGGCCACAGAAGCAGTAGGAAGATAAAAAAAAAACAAGAGTGGGAGAGAGAAGAATGTCAGACATCAAAAACGCTGTGAAAAAGCCAGAATTGTGGAAAATACTATCAAGGAAGGAGGTAAGCAATGGGTCTTCCTCCTCCACATGGCACTCATACATTATAGCTTGGGAAATAAAAGGGCAAGGTTAGCTATATGGTCTGCTACTTCAGACAAGCAGGCAAAGGTGTATCCTTGCTGGGCTGCTGTCCATCAGACAGCTCCTTGGAGTTTGTTGCCAGTGTTTTCTACGAAGGAGAGGCGTCTTGATCTTGTAGGACACAGCTTTCATCTGGTAGCCTGAAACAAGGAAGTCCGATCTGCTATTTTTGACTGCTGCCGTGGCTATAGAGAAGACTGCAGTCTACAGGATATGCTAAGAACTAATTGGAAACACCTGAATGAGTAATTCATAAAATCCCCTAACAGTCAAGCCATTTCATTCAATCTCCAAAGCAAAAACAAGTAGACAAAAATAAGAAATCTGCCAAGCACCTGGACTGTCACTCCCATCCTCCCCTCTCCCTCAGTCTCATTTGTTGTTGAAGTAGCACCAGATCTTTATAGACAGATGTACAGGAGCTGGTGGAAAGCGTCTCCAGTCCTGAAGACACTACACTGATAAAAATGGTTTTAGCAATATTCACAGATACTGACAAAACCGTATTCTCACCTAGACATAACTTCCTTACTAAGTTTGAGAGCTGCATCTTTTGCCTGGGCAAGGACTGGGGCTTAAAGATTGGCTTTTTTTTCCCTCTGACTTTTTCTACAGATATTATTACAAGCTGTTAAATAACACTGCTCTCCTGTTACTGTTCAATACTACAGACATGCCACAAAACCAGAACAGACTGCTTGTAGCACTGTTTTTCAAGTAGGGAACTTACGTGATACGTAGAGTTGTCTCTAACTACACAAACTGCCTATGATATTGTCCAGATTTATGCAGGGTCAAATAACAGCCAGACTCAAAGACAGGAATATAAAAAGGCTATTTTAGACCTTAGTACTCCCCTGCCCCACACGACATCACAGTGGAGAGCATGGTGAGAGTAGTGGAAGGAACACTGCAGCCCTGGAAATAAAAGTTTTTTGGCAGGTTATGGACTGGCCTATGTCCTTCCCCCTCCTGATCCCACAGATAACTTACACACAGCTCTAGCAACGCAGTCAGGAGACAGAATCTTCCCTTTCTCAACAAAGCTCTGCTTCCCAAGAGTGTTAATAAAGGTAAGTCCAGAAATGACATCTCTGCTTGACCCCTCCCGTTCTTATAATGATTCTGGCTAAATACACCTACCAAGCCTGCACACAATTCCTTTTAATGTTCCTCTAAGTAACTAGCATTTAGACGTTCTATAAATTTTCAATGCCTCCTGTACATCACTGTCATTTTGTTGCTTACTACACTCTAAAAATGAAGAGTATTTTCATTTTTTCATCACAGAAAAGCAAACAACTCAATGGAACTGAATCAAGCTCCTATAATTAAACTAAAACAAAAATACTGCCTGTACAGATCAACTTTTGCAGTCATTTTTCATTCCTCTTACCACTGAGATTATTACTACCGCCTGGATCAGTTAACCTTCAAAGATTACGTATTCTGTTCACTGCAACATTTTAAGAGGACGTTGAGAAAAAGTAAAAAAAACGTATACCTCGGCTGATAGCAAAAAACCTGAAAACAATACCACTGTCAAGCAGTGTGCAATGAGAGCTATCACAAACAATCGCTATGCCAATAAGGAAGCAGCCTTAAAAGCAAGTTATCCGCTGATAATGCCCAACGTTCGTTCCTTTTAATCCCACCGTATCCGCAGAGCTAGGCAAACAAGCTGGAAATAATATAACGCGCTAGGTGACTGTGAAGTTTTGTTTCCTAATTACGAATACCGTGGCTGAACTCAGACAAAAGAAGTCTCATTGAACTGATGTAAGCTGCCCTCGTAAAGAGCCGACACAGAATTAAAATACAGCTGCCCGGTTTTCAGTAACGAGGTCCCGGGTTGCATTCTGCTGACAAACATTTCCCCTTTTCCTATGTAAAGTAACCGCAGCAGCAGGGCTCTTAGCCTGAAAACCTTCTGCACACCAACCTCGCGGAGCACGGAGACGCTTACCTACCCTCTGAAGACTTGAAGAGGCCTTCCTACTAGGAAAATAATAAAGATGCTTTACCGCGGCACTTCAGCATCCCTCCTTTCGCAGGGGCTTCCTAGGAACGCGGATCCTCCACCATTTTCTCGTCACGTGACTGGCGGTACGGCTAAATGAGGGTGATCACCTGCCCGCAGACAGCCGGCTGCGCGAGACGGCAGATCCCGCTTAAACGCAGGCAGGGCTGTACTTCGGTCGGGGGGTGTCGCCTCCCCGTGTTCCCGGGGGCGCTTCGCTGGGGTGTCACCCAACTTTGAAACGGCAGTCAGCTGGCCGCAGTGAAAAGCTCCCCGCGGTTGCATTTCAGAGCCCGAGGAAAAGCTCGTGACGCAAAGCGGCATGACAAAACTTCTTGGGGATTCAACCTGCCTCAGCTCCCGTTGCTGTTTGCCTCGATGGTAGAGCACATGCATACGCAAACAAGCTTTACGTAATTTGTTCGGTTTGCAATTAAGCATATGCAAATGAAAACCAACCGAACAACCGCCAGTTCCGAAGGCAGGGTGAATTCTGGGAGCACTAAGGGCACAAGAACGGAGAAGCAACGCTTGTGGCCTGCGCTCCTGACTCTGTTTCTCAGGGGTGTGCTTGAAGGAAGGGCATCTCTTCCCATGCAGGGCAGTCCCACAGTCTCCTTTTATAAAAGCCAGTTGGGGGTAGGGTTGCTAGAAAATCCAGGTTTCTTTCAACGTGCATAACAGCTTTCAATCCTGTGGGGATAAAACAGCAAGGCAACAGGCCCTGGGAAGGCCTAACCTCCGGCTTCTCCCCTCACGTTGCACAACTCTCTGAGAACTGGAAATGCTTACACATCAAATTGCCAGGCCATAAGCAGTCAAAACCAAAAGCCTAACCCCATTTTCACCTGTCACAACAGCTCCATACACACCTACAACAGTGTAACTAAAAATTCAGTGGCTCCCAACTTGGTGTTAGCAGTGCTACAGGGAAAGTTCTCATCAGCTGTTGCAGATCTGCTGAGGAATCAGTCCCCAGCTGTGCTTTTAAAGAACAACAGACCAACACCAAGCACTTAACAAAACAAACAAACAAACAAAAATTAAATCGTCACCAACAGGAAAACACATTTCTAAAGAGGACACTTCTGCAAACGTGACTTCTGATGCTTCTGTCACCCAGGTCTACATAAATTTTCCAACAATGGGAATATTTTTTAGCACTCCTTTCAACTCTAATTCACTGGAAATGAATTCTGTTTGTGTGTTCAGACACACACAGAAGCTGTATCCAGGAAACAGAACCATAAAGTATTTATGTACAATAGAAGTCATTAGTAGCATGATTATGATGAAGCTATAAAATTAGTAATGTGGCAAAAGCTATGGCCTTGATCCTCCATGCTCAGAATGACACAGAACACCTTTTGAGATTTTAGGGTGCTCTGCTGGGACCCACTGAACTCACTGGGTGCCGCTATCAAAGTCAGGTCTGCATCAACAGGGTTACATTTAAAAGCTCATTAGTGCTTTAGGCTGAAATCTCATTACATTGATCACATTGATCAGAACAAATTGTGTAGTGAATTGGCTCAGAAAAACGTGGAGTTCTGAAGAGTAGGGAAGTTTTTCATGTGACCACTAAACTGTACTAACATAGTCCATGTCACCCTGCTTTAAGAAAATGGCGCTCTCAGCCCAATCACACAATTGAAGAAAAATTGCAGGATCACAAGTGAATAATAGTAGGGTTTTTTCCTTTTAAAATTGTTTTTCAGTCACTGAAGTGTTGGTTGTTCTCTTTTTGTTAAAAGGTTTTTATAAAGTATTTGGCATGTAAATATTAATGCCATTTTAAAAAAAGGGGGGGGGGGAGGATCATCACCATATTGGCTGCTGCTATTGTTTAACAGCTGGCTCTGCAATGGAAAACTGGGTTTTTAGTTTTAATTAATTTTGAACCTCCAGATGGATCCCCCCAAAATGGATAGCAAAAAAGATGGTTGTCATGACTCCATAGGCCAAATCCAGTAGAGGAAAAGAAATGGTGTTACTAAAGCCAGTGCATGAACAGCATATGTTGTTACTTTCATCAATAAAAAAGGTTGGCAGTGAGATTCACTGACATTAAAACAGATTACTACAACATTAAAAAAAAAAAGGTTTTAATGAATTTACAGCTATGTTGATGGAAAGTTCACTGCTCCAAATCTGTCCTAGGGATTCTTCCATTTTCACAGAAGCAACATATTCGCAAAGGCTAATATATAACATAGAGCTTCTAATACATAATGTATATTACTATAGTGATTATAATGGTGTGATTGGCATGACATATAATAATAACGTAAATTACATTAAGTATATCATTTCCCATCCTAAACTCAGATGAACATTGAAATCTCAAGTTCTGAGCCAGCAGTTTGGAAGAGATTTTACTCAAGCCAATCTAAGCATTTTGAGAAATTTCAATGCTCTTTTTTATTTTTGTTACAAGGCCTTAACTTTCATTTACAAGGGCTTTATGACAGGAAACCTTCTCAGTTGTTGCTCCTTCCCTTACATTTTGAAAGCATGCTTCCTGTGTTTAGTCGATTGTCACGCTTTGTGCTGCCAAGTGGGAGTTCAATTCCCA
>NW_010244777.1:0-17696 GCF_000690775.1 Eurypyga helias | reverse complement strand
GAGCAGGAAGCACCACTGAAGCAGCATGCCTGGTCCACAGAGTGCCTGGAATTGCTCTCTAGCAAATTTGGCCAATTAATAAACAATCTTGACAGGAGTAAAAGATGACAGCCCCATGGGTGTGCGAGGAAAAGAGAAAATACATCTAAAGGGAAGTAAAGGTTACTTTGCAGAACATGCCCTTTTAAACTTATTGCATATTTTCAATCGTTTAGGCTTCCTATATATAGCAGCCTGCTTTCCCCATTAAAGCAAGAAGCAAACCTGAGCTCACTAATCCACTGCCTCATCCTAGTTTTTGTGTGACAGAACTGACATTTTGAGAAAATACTGGGTGAAACCCTTGGTCCACTGGAGTCAATGAGAATTTTTTCCCTGGTTCCATTCTGTCAGTATTTCAGTTCAGTACTGGACATTGATACTGGACTTGAATCATTAATGGCTTTGAGATACATGACGTGCATTTGGCTAAATCACAGAGATGGCAGAGTAGCCTCAGAACTCTTATTAGTCTTGGAATAGTCACATATTTTTCTTTCATTATAATTATCTTTATTCACTGTTAACCACAGGCAATGTAATGGAAACAGGCTTCTCTATTAAAAATTTACTGCATTGCTTACAATACTGGCTAATTTCAATAACAGTGCAGCAATGGTCAGAGAGGTATTTTGCACAGAGGTGGTGGAAGAACGACCTTTTCCAAAAAATCACTATATAAGTGAGCAGAAAAGACTGATTGCTGCTTCTCTGAGAGCATGAGATAGGTAAGTGAGGCTTTCTTTTGTGCAAGCCTTACTCCAGTGGGTTAAATAAATCTTGGCAGTTGTTGAAAGGAAACAGTCTTCGCTCAGTTTTGCCACTAGTTTTCCAGGCTCTCCCCCAAACATCAGTATCCTTATCTCTGCTGCTCTCACTGCTTCTTGTTCCTCAAGTCAGTACATCATTTCATAGTATTTCCCTCAGGTCTTTCTAACTTTTCCTGCTAAGGAAAAGGATAATCCTTCTCTACAGCAAAGATAAGAGCAAGAATGAGGTGGTACACACCCTGAGGAGTGTACTGGTAGTTAAAAGCTAGCACAGTCATCTGCAGCGTTCTCCCTCTGCCTCCTGACCTCTGCGTCACCACCAAGCTTCATACAGCTCTGTCAGACCAGAGAGATTTTACCAGTAAAAGAAGACCTTCAGTCTTCATAAATTTTCCTGTTGGCACACATCCAGCCACAGCAGCAGCAGAGTTATGTTATCCTGCCTACCCAACATTAGTACAGTGCTCCACGAATTCTCCTTTTTAAATACAGTCACTCTCGGATGTTCACACATGGAAAAATAGTCAATTTTCTTACACAAAGTGACAGACACGTTCTGGATGAGAGCACAGAATAATGCAAACTGCATCCTTTACTGACCCTTATTCCACCACTGAAGGAACTTACTTCAGGATGTATGTGCTTTATCCTTCTACCATAACATTTTTTGTGTGTTGGCTTTGGTATCAAAAGAATCAAGACATTCCTGATGATGCTGTGGGCGGTCATAGGGATATCTGCATGTGTCTCTGCTATCCCCTAAAAAGTCTAAAATCATTACCTAACTGACGCTTATCACAAGTTTATTGAACATTAGCTACCAAGCACAGGGGAAACTGAGAGGAAAACAGCACTGTAAAAGCAATCTCTTTAGATATGAATCATCATACAAAAGCAGTATTTTTAATAACATCAATGGTGAAAAAAACTTTCGTTGGATTTCACACCTTACCAACAAAAAAGTCTAACAACAAAACCTATACCCAAAGGAAAGCAGATTTTACTGGTTCTCTGCTTCCATAAATAATTGTTAATGCGGATGTTGAATAACTTCCTTGCTTTTCTTTACTTCTCTGGGCGTCAGCATCACTAGTGTTAAGGACAGAGATAGCCACTGCTATCCACTGAAAAGGCACTTGGTATTAAACAAGTATTAAACAACTTCTGAGACAGGTAAGAAAAAGCCTATAGTGGTAGCTATAGTGACCATATTCCATCATGCATGTAAGTTTTCACTGAAAACACTCTTAGAACATGGTCCAGTTTTGGACTCCAATGTGGGGATCAGTCTGGGAGAATATACTAGGCTGTATGAATAATGAACGTACTACATCTGAAACACCAATGCAAACTAGTATTGTATACAAGATTCCAGTTTTTACTTTGGAGACCTACAGAAGTTCCTAAAGAGCATTAGAGTTCTCAAAGTGGATCTAACAATTCATAGCAATGAGATGTTAAAAACCCCTATAAATCTGTGGCCATAGGAATGACTTTTCTAGTGCCAGTATAAGTTCAAAAATCAGATTCTTTTCTTGAGGTATCTAACAAAGAATATTCCTGCTCTAAAGCTATCTCAACTCCATTGTGCTGATTGATAAACATCATTTAAAGTCACATATCTAGACCAATTTTTGTCTCTTCTCTAAGAACATCACAGGCACGTAAGCATGGCAAGTCAAACCCTAGGATGATGCCTGCATATAGTTAATCAGTGTGACGTAAGAAGGGTCAGCATCTGTCTGCTTTTAACTTAAAATGCTTCATGGGAGACAGAGCTGAAAGCTGATTTGTTCATGTCAGATTGGCAAGCCTGCAACTATCCAGCACCCCTAAACAACCCTTCCTTTTTCCTGTCCCACTCAGCATTTATTGTGAGCGGAGATGGTAAGCTTGTTTTGATTTAAAGATTTCCAGTAGAAATTACTGGTTTGCAAAAAATAGCTTTATTCATTGGAATTAGTTGGTTTTGAAGAACTTCCAGTGAAACCCAGCAGAGATGATGGAGGAGGATGACTTCCAGGGTGTGGACCAGTCCTAACAAGCAAACCACCTCAAAGTGAACAGATACCTAGTTTTCCTAGATCCGCAAATCCCAAGCCACCCTTCCGCACAATAATGTGAATGCAAAATAACTTAGTGGGGATTTTGCTTGTTTTGCTTCTTCCACATTTCTCTTTAGTAGAAAATTTCAAAATTTCTACCATTCCTTCTGAAGTGGAAGTTAGAAGCTTGGAGGATTGGGTGCAACAGAAACGTTCTGTCAACCAGCTCTACTTTTGATAGTTTCAAGGTCAAGCACTCAGCATTTGGTTTACTTCACACTGTACAGAGCTGGGAGCGCTTATCTTCTGCTAACCCTTCTGAAGACTTGCCTCTTTCTTGAGGGCTGTAAATGCCAACCTGCATCAATCAAAGCTGTCACTGAGCCGTTCTCAGCTCATATTCTGCCCAGTGCTGTCTGTCTGGTTAGATGGAAGCCACTTCAGCCACACACAGGGCAATGTGTGAGGGTAAAATATGAATTGTATACTATTCAAGATCTTATCTGTCAAGAAAACCTAAAGTGCTGTACAGGTGCCTAAGTTTAAGTCTGACATTGTATTTTAGAGTTTCTGAGACTCAGATTTCCATTTAGGATGAAGCCAGCCCTTACTGAATATTAAAAATAGCTCAGCCATAACAGTGTCTGATCTTGTGGTAATAATACACCCTTTGAAAAATGTGTGAAAATGTTCGGGGGAGGTATTTTAACATCTGGGGGAAGGTAAACCACAGCTATTGAACTATTCATTCCTGAAATCTTAATAAAATGTGAACTATTTGGGGTGGTGAGGGGAGCAGTAAAAAGCTGTGATTTTCTATTACAGATTATTGGTACATGCTGTTGTCAGGGCTATAGGATCATACACAGGCATGCCACCTTCAAAGGAAAAAAAGATGACTACTAAAATTGCAAAATTGTTAGTGAAGATTTCAAAAAATGAAGCCTAGGATAAATTAAAATCAATTAAAACCTGATGATAGAAGCTGTGAATATGATGTGTATTCTACACTTAACTGACAAGGGCTTGGGAGAAACTTGAAAAATGTAAAAATTCTGTCTTGCATTTTACACATTCCATACATTTCCATATGTTTCATACCACGTATGTCCTTTCGGGTAAGTGCAGTTCAACCGGAGTACCAAGTACAAAGCAGTTACACCCCCAAGTTTTATTTGTACTGGGAAGTTGCTTTTTTACTGCTCACAAGAATTGCACTGTATAAATGCAATGCCAGGTTCCTCTTCGTAAAACCGCAGCATGTGAGCTGCAGGTGCCCAGGAAAAATTAGGTCAGACCTCCACACCTGCCTCTCCGCGGCCACCCCCTAAGTCCACTGTAGCAGTTACAACCTCTTGGTTGTAAAATAAGAGGAGTCAACAACAGAAGTCGAAACACTACAATAAATGGGAGTCATCTCTCTGCACCTGGTAACGGAGCACAGAAAGAGTAGGCAGCAGAAATGCTGGCAACACAGAGGCTGCACTTCCACCCAAAGGCAGGTAGGTAGGTGCAAATAAACTGCCTCAACTGCCAGTCCAGTCTGAACACACAGAAATGCTGCCCTGACCCAACCACAGTTTGGAAATAATCACAAAGACCATAATTTTCCAGCATCCTTCTATTTCCTCTATAAGCAGCACCTGGTTTTGACTCTGGGCCTCAATTCCCTCCTATACTCCTTCAGGGCAGTTTTGCATTAGGCAGAGATAGCGCTTGCCTTCAATCCCTCCCTAGTCTCATTGCTGAGATTGTGTCTGGACTGGCAGTATCACCAGTACCTGGTTTTGGCCGGCCTTCCCTGACCACATTTCTTTCAGATTTAGACGTAGGTTATGAAGCTTCTATGTTACTACAAAGAAGGAAGATGGACTTAATCCTGCAAGGCCTTACAAGTTTCCTGCATTGCAAAACAATTCATAATTTGGCTTATACCAAGCAACTAAGACTCTGGTTTTGGAAAAGGAGGAATACAGTGCTATTTATGTAACTATAATTAGCACTTCAGACTTGCAAGTCCTGACATCTATACATAATGTCATATACTTCCACAGCATTGATAACAAGTGAACAGGCGACTCTTGAAAGGAAACAGGTTTCTTTTTTTCCTTACCCTGATTTTTGACTCGGTTCTCTTTCACTGTTGAGAAGCACCATTTCCTCCTTCATTTCTTGTTCTGTTGCTACGTTACTTCTGAGTCTCTGTTGAGAATTTGCTTCCCAGGCACCATCAACACCAACCACCTGCAACACACGTGTTCCTGCGATGCCCGAACTCTCATCCCTGGTAGTCTGGCTGGCTGAAGGAGAACAGCCCTCATGTTCAAAAGATTTCTGTAGGGAAGCTTCTATCTGAGATTCTGCCCAAGTGTCAAGAATCAATTCCTGTGCTACAACAGCTGCTGGTTCTTCCCCAGAACGTCCAGTCTCTGATTTTGGCATCTCTGACTCGACAGAAATTTTTTCAGGTGATATGTCACTGACTTCATTTTGGCCCAATATAATCCAGCCCTCATCTTGCCCACAGCTTTCCTGTGATCTCCTTTCATCATCCATTTTTTCAGGCACAACAGAACTTTTATCTTCTAAGTGAACAGAGTCCCATTCAGTTCCACAAACAGAGTGATCTTCCCCTTCATTTGTAATGGATATGGACTGAAAGGTATCCAAGGCTCCCGGTGAAAAGCCTTCACAAGATTCTGTTTGTGCAGCTACACTCCCTTCTTGAAATGCAAAATCACTTTCCTTTCTTTCAAGGGTATCCTTCACTGCAGGTGTATTTTCTTCCTCCTTAACAAGGATGTAATCCATGTCCAGTGAAGTTGGACCTCGGTGTGCCTGCGTCCCCGCTTCTTCCTTACCCTCTGCACTTTTCAGTCCAGGGCTCTCAGAGGAACTTCTCGGCCTGTTCTCCCTGCAGAGCAGGGTGTGAGTGCCAGCTTCTAAAAACACAGGCAAACAGAAACTCCTTTTAGTTTTTGAATTACTATTTCAGTCACCATGATTTCTTTAAATCGGCACAGTGACTTAAAGCTCATCTCAATTTGGTTTGCTCTGTTAATATGTACTTGAATTTTACACCACCATCATCATCATTAAAGATTATACATTAACATTGTAATCATTCCAAAGGGACAAACGATTCAGCGTCCCATGTTCTAGGCCCTGTACAAACAACAGAAATAACGTTCCTACTTCAATGCTTAAAAGCGTGAGATCTGTCTAGGAGGGTGAGGCTAGAGGCCTTCCCCAGGTGGCGAGTTCTGTACACCAGGGAGACACACGCTGCCAACCTCACTCAAAGCCTCGTCATTCGGCAGTAATAACCCAGACGTTTCCGTCCCTCCTCCGCCTGAGAACTTGCTCTGGAAAGCAGGTTTTCTTACCATCAGGTGATCTTCTATCTCCACCTGGCGGCGAGTCGAAATCAGTAGTTTCTGCTTCAGATTTTCCTGCCGAAATCTCGGAAGCTCCTGGAGTTGCTTCAGACTGGGAGAGTGAAGATATTGATGTGAGATTTTCCTGAAGGCACTCTGCGGATGATTCAGACACCTGATATTTAATGCTGCTGTCTTTGGTCTTCAGGATGCCTTCCGCACCTTCCGAAGGAGCTGGCAGTGGGGAAGCCTTTTCCAAAGAAATGCTGTCACAAAATGGCTGCTGTAACAAGAGCTCATCCTCTGCACACTCCCTGCTACTAGAGGGTTCAGCATCAAAAGACACGTCGGATGGTGGAGTACACACCCCTGGGGATTGGTCACTGGACATCTCCTTAAACACAGGAACGTCGTTTTCAATTACGACTTCAGATTCTTTTGCTATGTTATCATCCAGTTGATCATTTGAATCAGATTCATGGCCTTCGTAAGCACCAGGCAGAAAGGATTTGGGAAAGAATATCTGTTTATCCTTTGATTCCTCTGCTGTGGCTTCACTGACTACTTCTGCCAGTATGTCCCTCCGACCACATATGCTTGTGGGGACGCCAGTCACTGATGTGTTCCTGATGTTACCTTCTATCCCTGTCTCAGATTCATCCACACGCTCTTCTGACATGTGTAGTTCATCACCAGTTATTGCTGTTTGGTCAATATCAAAATATCTTCTAGCTTCAGTCAAGGCACTGATTTCTTTTAAGCTGTGTTCTGCCCTATTAGGTAGAGTGAAATCCATGGGAACCAAATGCATTTGAGAGGTCACTATCTGAGCTGTATCAGATGGTGTTTCTTCACGGCTTGCAGGAGTAGAACTTTCATGGAACGTGTCTTTCAGATCTATTGATGACACTTCTAAAACTTCACTGGTAATTCCAGCCAACTCAACTGGGTCAGTAACAAGTTTATTTTCTAGATCATATTCTTCCAAAATTGCAAATTCAGGAGGCTCTTGAGTATTAGACGAGGTTAGCGGATAGGATTCTTTGGTCTTCCCCGGTTTAGAGTCCTGGGGGCTCCCACTTTCAGACTGTGTCTCTACCTTCTGCATTACTAACTGACACTTTGAATCAGAATCTGCCTCTTCACTCATATCTGACCATGCATGAATTGTTTGTCTATCTTTGTCTTCAGGCTCCACCCCAACCTGAGAAGATGGGATAGAGATATGCTTAGCTTCATACTCCTGGCACACATCAGGACTGCTTGATGCCTCTGAACTATTGTCTTGGTCACAGTGACTTAATATATCAGGATTTTCACCATCTGATTTCAGAGTGACAATCCGTTCAGCATTAGTCCACAGGTCAGGTTCCACTGAAAAAAGCTGATTCATTTCTTGTGTGTTATCCTGTAAGATATCTGGGATAAGTGCAGGTTGAGGAACTAATGTACTCCACCCTGGACTTGACTTCTCTGTCATTTCAAAAGAGAAGTCTTCTACAGTGAACGCACCTGGCAGGGAGTTGCACACTTCTAATCTTTCACAGGTGTCCAGCTGTTGTTCTTGAGGAATAAGACTTGCACTTCCCTCATTGTCTTTTGGTAGATCCAGTACAGTAATTTCTTCAACTGATGTGTTTGGCATACCTTGTTCCTCATGTGAAAAAGGATTCTGTGGAGTCAGTCGATTTTCCTCATTTGTAGGAAACAACTGGCCTTTCAGGCCCCTTTCATGCACTATGAAAGGATCAAATTGTTTGAATTGTAGAGTGTCTTGATTTATTTGACTATCAGGAACATTCATAGGATGTACTAGCCTTTCATTTTGTGTTTCATCACAGTACAGGGAGTGAAGGTGATTTTCATCGTTACTTGCATTAGTGAAATGCGCTTCTGTTAGTTCTTCATGTTGTGAAGGTGATCCCCAAGAGACCTCCTGACTATCTGTTAACTCGTTTGTTGCAGGGTGACTTGAAACAGAATACTGACCTTCCAATTGCTTTTCTTCACAAGGTTGTGAAGTCCACCATTCTGAACTGTCATCTGCAAAACCAAATGTTCCTACTATGGATTTTGGATTAGGTCTTAAATTAGCTTCCAATGACATATTCCACCTATCTCCATCTTTTGAAGAATACTCTTCTTTATCACCAAGAGCACAAGTCAGTGTAGCATCTTCATTCATTTGATATAAATATGAGTCTTCTTCGCTACCTGTTTTCTCACTGAAAACACTCACCTGGGCTTTTTTCTGAAGTGCTTCCCAGTGACCTAAATATTCAGAAGTCTCATTACACTCCATTATAGTCAAGTCCTCCTGTAATACTTTCTTAGCTTTAATTGCTTCAGGATCTTCATTGAAGATGCCTACCTGGAGCTCCTCTCCCACCTTTGTTTTTGAATTGTCTGAATTGTCTTCGTTTGCTTCAGGATTTGTTGCGTTAGATTGAGCATAATCCCCTCCAATTTCAGATGCTTTGTGCTGTTTGTTTTCATATGTGGACTCTTCATGAATCCCTTCTGGACATGCCTCTGAATTCTCTGAATCTTCATTTATGTCGGGACTTGATAAAGAAGATACAGTATCATCATCCACATGAGCATTCCAAAAATCTAAGCTTTTAGGAACTTTGTTCTGCTCAGCACTTGTTTCAATTCCTTCTTCACGTTCACTCCCAAATTCCTTCCTTTTACAGGCATCTTCAAGATTTTTATTATTTTTAATATCCCACATATCCCTAATTATTTTGTGATGACTGGCAACTGGAAGGTCTCCCCACACATTCACAGATGCATCACTTAAATCAGGGCTTGTTCCACTTGAGTGTGCATAATCGTGTATTGAACTACTCCACACATTATCTTCTTCCAAATAACTTTTGATCTGTATTTCCTTTGAAAGGCTACTTGTAGTGTTTGCCATTTCCAGGACTTCACTTGCCTCAGGACTTGTTCCAGGAGATTGCAAATCTTCACACAGCTGTGAATTCCAAGCAGTTTGGGGCAAGCTGTCATTAGGCATTACACATGGCTCTCCACAAAGATTATTAGCAGGTTCTAAATTTTCAGAGTTTTCATTTCTTCCAGAACCTATTTCATGTGAAAATGAATTTTCCACAACAGACATATCTGTAAGGTCAGGAACACTGACATATCCAGAAGAAGGACTCTTCTTAAACTCATCTATGAAAGAGTTTTCATGAGTCCTGTTCGGTTCTGAGATATTTTTGAAAGATACTAACTCCGAATTACAAATGCCTGGATGGTTAGGAACCACTTCGTGTAAGCCCTCTTTCACTTCTCCCAGTGCTTCTTGTGGTTCATTCATCAAAGGAATTGATGTGGCTAGGAGAAAACCACTCTCTCCAGAGTCATTCCAGATGCCTGAGCTTCCAGGCATTTCAGAAGAGTTATTTTCAGGTTTATTACTACCCTTGTCAGAACTTTCAGAGATACTTTCCATCTCAGGACTTGTTGCATCCTCTATCACTGTAGTCTCCTTTTCAACCTTCTCGGAAAGCAGCTGTAATGTTTCACTATAATTGTAATTTTGTAGTCTGGAGTCTTCAAAAGATTCATCATTTCTGCCTTCCTCAGAAGCACTTGAAGACGATTCTACATTATTCTGTGACAAGTCTTTCCTCTCTTCTTGACTAACTGGATTACTTTGATTGGAAAATGACTCATTCTCTGTGACTAATGCTTCCAAACTAACACTATTCTTCATTCTTTCTGGGGAGCTGGGAACTTCAGCTGTTGACCTGTTTTCTTCCGAATCTGCATTACCTGAAGATTCACTGTCCTCCTGCACTGGTTTATTACAAATATCACTTATCATTAGCTGTCCCCTTGTCTCATCTGTTCTCTTATTTTCCTCTTCTGCTTCCTGAGAGATGACAATGGCATTGTCCCAGCCTTCCTCACAACCCTGCTCACGCTGTAAACTCCACGAGTTCCACTGCTCTGCTGAATCCTGACTATCCAGCTTTTCAACACCAGCAGTGTTTTGTGCTGCCTTCTTACTAAGCATCCCACTCCCGAAGTCGCATAGTTTCACATCCAAACCATTCCCAGTGTCTGAAGTTGGTGTAGAAGTGTCTGTGTCTTCTACAGGAACACTGCTCACTGTTTCTCCATTTTCAGCTGCAGTCTGTCCAGTATTTAATTTGTTCTGTGACAGTGCTAAGTCATTCGCTGTTTGATTGTTTACCAGTGTTGTTCTGCTGTCTTCAGACACAGAAAAATCATTTTCACCGGTATGTATCTCAGTTGAAAAACAGTGATCAGCTGTTTGTTCTGAATTAAGGAAAGGTTTAGCAGAGGCAGATGGAGCAGTAATTTCAGAATTTCTTTCTTGTAAGTGGGTAACGTTATTTAGGGGAGTGTTCCAGATGTCTGTGTTTCTGGTGCTTGAAAAAGACATGTTTCTAGGACATAATGGTTCCTTGTTTGCTTTCTCAAGTACTTCTGACTCAGTCAAATTTGAGTTTATAAATTTATCAGTAACTCTTTCTTCATCAAAATCTTTGTCCTCAGTTTCTTTTTCATCTTCCACATATGTAGGTGATATATACGAATCAGATGTTGAATAATTGGTGTCTGGTGGAGAAACAACTAAATCTTCACCTAAGTTTGATAAACTAAGATCTGAGCGTTTATACAAGAAGGTATTCTCCCACGGCACCACTACTTCCGTTACGTCTTTCCTGATGTTCTTATCATACACATTCCAGGTCTCTACGTTTTCAAATTGGTTTGGTCTATGTTTAGGGTCACCAAATACAGCTTTTTCATCTGTTTGCAGTTTGGAATTATTTTGCATATTGTTGTAAATAGCATTTGGATTTACAGATTTTCCATATTCTTCTACTGAATAATATCTTTCTTTATCCCAGACTTCTGGAGATACCTGGATAGGTGGATTTTCAGTCTCATTGTCCACTGCGATTTCTGAAGAATCTGATAAACTAGTTTTTGATATGGTCCACTCCTCAGAAATATCAACTGATTTTTTTTCTCTATCCAGTTCAGGCATGTTCCATACATTTTCTGAGGATCTAGTAATACCTCCTGCATCAAACTTAGTCCAGACTTCGTATGTGTCTCCAGCAAGCTGACTGCCTTTCCCTTCACCACTACACCATGCATCTGGCATCACAGGTGTCGTCTGACTGACCTTCCATGGGTCAGTAAAGCTCTCTGGTTCTTGCTTTGTCTTCTCTAAAGAAGCAGTTTGTAAATGTGAAGGTTCACTGTTTTTCACTTGACTCTCATGGTTCCAGTTATCTTGTTTAAACTCATTATCCCACAGACCTGCTCTCATGTATTCCATTTGTTTTGGCTGTTTTTGGAAAAACACAGAATCTGAGGCTCTTCTATCAGTATGTTCTTGTAGCAAGGGATTTTCTTCACAATCTTTCCATAAGACAGGGCTCTGAAATACAGATTCCTGCTCATTTGAACTCCATGGATCAGCATTTCTGGACTCCAGGTCAAAGCCATCCCACCAGCTCCCATATCTGACACGAGACTGAGAATAATTTGCGCCATCTATTTCATTAATTTTTTTTATGACATCTTGTGGGAAGAACAAAGGCTGCCCATTATCTAATGGTGAAGTTTCTACGAGACTGTTCATAGGAGTTGGTGGGATTCTTGAATCAGCAGATTTCAACATTTCTGGTGAAGAAGAATCACCTTCAACTAAATCTATCATGCTTGAAGTTTTCTCACACATTTCTCCCGGGCTCTCATCAAATCCAGCTAAATTTTCTTCCTCATTTGTTGTCATAAGAAAGTCAGTTGAGTAATCTGCTGTACCATTTTCTAGAAGGTTTGCCTCATCAAGTTCTTTCTGCACAGTGAGTTGTTGTCCTTCTGATGAATCACTATTAAGGAAATAGTCGTCTGCTGGGGAACAATCAACAGAACGAGAAGATGACTCAGATGGAGCTGTAACCACATGTGCTAGATCAAAATTGAAAAGATCAAAGTTATCGCGATTGTCTCTAGACTGAGGTTTTTGTTCTTCAGCTATTGTTCCTTCAGGAATAGGACTATAGGAATCAAAGCCAGGCAGAAGACTGTGATGGGAAGCGGCACCTTCTGCAACAGGGCTGTCATCACTAAGGAAAACAGAACTCTCCTTGGAAGACCGGCTGCTCCCAATGGTAGCCAATGCTCCTAAGGGTAGCCAATCCACTGTCTGGACTCACAAGGTCTACATTAACATCAACGTGGGCTTGCATAGCTCCATTTAGATCTTGAGGATTTTCTATAAAATTGGCAGAACTGGGCTGTGGTTCTACATCAGAACCATATAACTCCACAATGCCAGAAGACCCTTGTGAAAGTGGAGCGCTCCCAGCAACAGCTTCAGTAGACGAAGTTCTACTGTTTGATGCCATTTGTGGTTGTCTTCTATTTATCACTTCCTTAACTAGAAGAAAAATTTGATCACAGGTCACCAAAGAATTTTCTTGATGATAAATGAGAATTTGGTCACATCCGCATTCTAGAGGTTCCAGCTCCAAACGAGGATTCTGACATTCTTCTAATTCACAGCAGATCTGTTGAAAAATAGGATGTTTCAAAAGCCATTGCAATTATGGGCATAAGGTCACTGACTACTTCACCATGTAACACAGCCATACCTATCTATTCCTTTTAATCTGTTTATTGTTTCACTGTAACAGCCTTACTGTGTTCCCCAAATACAGGAAGTATTAAAATAGAGTAAGTATTACATAATTGGTCAGATTATTTACTTGAAATTGTACCATTTGAGGTTCAAATTCACTTTCATTAGTAAAAGGAAATCCACATGTTTAGTTGTTGCCTTAAGAAACCTGAGTCAAATATGTATGGGTAAATGAGAAAAGTATTTCTAGAATGGAATAATTGTATTCATAAAATAAGTACATTTATACTGAACTTGAAAGCAATTGAGTCCTTTAGTCACCTATCTCTAATATCGTAAGTTTTTTAGACTGAGAACAAGGTTCAAAAAGTTGCCACTGGGATGATTTCTTCCACGTGGGGAAAAATACATTGAAAAAATGGAAAGCACCTGGCTTTGGATAAATTAACTTCCTAGTAATAATTTGGCTTCATTTCAGACCTTAAATTCTTTAGAAGTAACTTACAGATAGATGACTTCTGTTCATTACCATTTGCAACGTGTTTCCTTGTCCCTCACTGGCAAAGACTCATTTTGTAGATCAGAATTAAAAAACAGGCCAAAACAAGCAGAAAAAAGAAGAGATCATTCTGTTTTAGCTACACTGGAAAACATTGTCTCTTTCTGTATTTCTTGTAATCGTACACTTTTTCTATTCGGTTGGTCTGAAACAATCATAAATATCACAATCTTTCATTTTGCATCATATAAGTAATGCAGCCATTTTAAAGAGCTACTCAGTTGCCAGACAACTCGTGCTACTTTTTGACCCCACTCAATTATTCAACACTTCAGTATATACTACTTTAAAAAAACTTTTTTTTCAGGAATGACGTTATTTGATTCTTTTTCCAGGTACTTACTTGATTGCCTAGCTCTAAGTTTTCCGAGTATACTGCTATTTGTTGTTTTGTTTGCTTCTCATCTGACAAAGAGTTGGCCAAAATTACAAGTACATCAAATCCGTATTTATCTGTGAATGCTTTCAGATCACCAGCGAGACTCCTGTGTAATGCACAGTCCTGAAATACGGTAAGAAATTAAAAGAAATGTCATTAAAAGAAATGTCCTTGTTCTTTCCATCCAAATCTGTGGTGAAAATAGCCAGAAACACATTAATACGCATCGGTGTCTGCAGCTGGCAACAGAATTCCATTCCATGTCAAAACAGCTATGGGATTAAAAAAAAAATCAAGAACCGGTCTTACAGCACAGTAATGGACTTCTGTTTCTGAAGAATGCTAAAATACTAAATGTAGGCTTTTCATTCTTGAAACTGCTGCTGAAACAGAATTGTTACTTGTTCCTGCTATTCACTTTTGCAAGGTTGCTTAGAAGTATTGGGCTACTGCTATTTCTTGAGTAAAAACCCTTTTTTGTTAGAAAAATATTTTATTAAATTTGTCATGTCAATATTTCATTTAAAATAATAGATGTTAAAATAATAGTACTGAGGTGCAAAATCAGGCACTCAAAAGGAAATTGTATGTGCTGACTTAATTTTACAGCCCTTCACATGTGTCCACTATGATATCACATGATCGTATACCATTTTACCATGGATTATTCCTTTAGATTCCTTTATTCCTGCTCTTTGAATTCTGTGCAAGTCTTCAAAACAGTAACATCCCAGAATAAGGACAGAGTAAGGCAAACTTCTGGGTTTTTTTCTTTTGTTCTCTTTTATTTTCTCTTTCATGTTTCTGCTATTTGTATTAGACATATTTTTTGGTCATGATCCAGCTAATAGCTCTTTGGATGCTGCCAAGCTACACTGGCCGTGAATAAAGAGCAGTTCATCACGAACACAACACAACTGTATATGCAGATTGGTGTGTTATTCCCCTGCATCTGTCTCCTATCCAGTAAATGACTGTTTTGGTTACGTGTATACACATACTATTTATTATCAATCTACTCAAATTCGTCCACAAAATGTGTCTCCTGCCCTGTAAGTTAAACTTAAAACCAAAAAATCTGTTAGCCAAATGCTTTGGAAGTAGATTCTTTTCCAAGATTAGAGATAAAGTTCCACTTTGATGTTCGCATAGCACCTAAAAATGAGTTTTATGTGAAATTCACACAGCTTAGTGCACAAACAAAAGGCAGCAGTCAGTTCACTGGTAGACATTCAGATACGAAATCTGAACAGAGCATTAGGGTGAAGAATTATATCAAATAAGGTTTGAACCTCTGAACCAGTAACATTTTAGCAAAGACTCAAGTATTGGGTATATTTGAAAAATACGTGCTTAGGCACGGAAAAGTTACTTCAGTTATCGCAACTACAGTTGGAATCCTTAATACGTATTTGAATAAAAAAATTGAACTGGAGCAGATTCAAAACCATCTGAAAATCCCTGATAACCCCTTATCTCAGTTACACACTCACAGCCAATTCAAGAAAATCAGGAGGTCACAGGGAAAGACATGGACCAATCAAGGATCTAGAATGCAACGTGTTTTATGGCTGTACGTGAGGTAAACAAATAATAATTTTTTAAAAAAAGTCTGGCCTTCAAGCCTCATGATGCTTTATCTCTGTATTGCTTGTATCAGCCGAAAATGCAAAGAATTAGAAGTTTCCTGCTAAAATCACGTGACTGAACTGGCGGCCTCACGAAAGTGACACTGACTGAGGTAGTATCTGCCATCATCTCAGCCCACACTTGGCACTCAAAGTGGTAGGTTGAGTGCCAAAAAAAATGTTTTCTGCAATATTTTAAGGGAGGAACCTCTTAACCTGTCTGTGTGGCAAGGGAGAACTCCCCTGTCACAACTTGCAGAGTCAGTACGTGCATGTAAGGCAGTCGGAGGTATATTTCTAGAATTTAAGGCCAAAGACCACTAGGGCATCACAGAGCGAGACTATGAATGGAGCAGAAGATAGAACATTCACCTGCAGGCAGCTATCTGTTGGGAGGAACTGGTTACCGCAGCAAGGGTGTGGCACCAAATGCCATACAACGAAAGGTCAGTTCTACAGTCAGAGCAGGAACTAAAGATGTAAATGGCCATGATAACCCTGAAGGTCTTAAATTTGAATTTGCCTTGTGACATGCTTTTTTGCAAACTTCTGTCATACGGTCAAGAGCAACACTGAGGAACTGATAAAGCAGCAGGTGATGCCTTTAGCAGGGAAATTGCCATGTATGTATCCCTGGTGGAGCAGCTGGACTGGAGAGCTTCACATTGGGCCACATTAATATAAACAATAATGGATGCATACTACCTACATAATTACCTAATCCTGATATCTACTTGACCTGCATTTCTTCCATGCTCTCAAACTTACTATTATTCAGAATGTGTATTTTTTCCTTCTTGAGGTTCTCTGCATGATGGTGACTGAGAGGAGCACAAAGATTAACTCTGAGCAGGCGACCTGTCCCTCTCCATTCCGTGTGAGCTGCAGAGGGAGGTCAGTTACGTACTACAATTTTTCTCTGTGCTTCACATCCAGCTTGGCCTTTGGACTGTGTCGTGCTACACGTATTCCTTGGGCACAGAATAAACATGGCCAGCTTGCAGGCAGCATCCGCTTGGTACTAGCAATTATGTCACCTCGGTGCCCTTGCCTTTATCTAAAACTGCAGCAACAAGTTCTCATATGAACATCCTTTCTGTTTGACAGTATAAATGAGCCATGGAGATGTTTCCGTATAAGAAAATCCTGTAATAGCTAAAATGATCAAAAGGTGGCAATCTCTTCTATGAACAAGGTGTCTCCAGCATGCTGTGCATGGATTGAAGGCTTAGTCAATGCTGCACCCTGCAGGGTTCCCACCACCTAAAGGGATGTAGGATTATGTACACTGTTTTCTCCTTTTACTGTTAGCTCTAATAAACAGCATTTTAAAAGATACCTCACAGAGTTTGCATGCTTTGCTTTCTGGGATCATTATGGACCAGAGCTGTGTGGTGTGAAACACTCTCAACTGATGAGAGACTGCTCAGAGCAGCATGGGAATAGGTTTAGGTGTGCCAGCCCATACACCACATTGAGAGAAAACATCTTTAAAGAAAACATGTGAAGTATTTGCGAATTTAAAAGTGCAAGAGGGCAAGAGGTATTTTACAGTTATATCCAATCAACAGTAATTCTGAGCAAGTCATAAAGACCTGTCAGAATACAGTCCAAGTCAAGCAAAAATATGCTGAACACATCCCATTTATTACTTTACCCCATATTCTGTCAACGAGAAAACTTTCAGACAAGACAGTCATTATTCAGCAAAGGTATCAAACCCATTTTGCAAAGATGGTCCAAAGACTAAGGGATTGGTATCTGTGTAGGATGGGATGGATAGGGGGAGCTGGTTCACGAGAATGTATTGAATAGTGTGGGACTTGAGCATGACGTAAATGGTATGAAATAAGGGAGAATGTGCTGGTTTTAGTCATGACAGAGTTAATTTCCTTCACAGCAGCTGCTACGAAGGATTGTTTTGGATTTGCTCTGAGAATAGTGCTGATAAGGTGTTTGTTAGTTGGTGCTAAGAAGTGCTTGCACTAGTTCAAGGCCTTTCCAGCATCTGATACTGCACCTGTGTTCCCAACTGTCTCATTACAAGCAGTGTGTGTGGAGGACACAGCTCAGTCAGCCAACCCAAACTGACCAAAGGGGTATTTCATTCTGTAGCACGACATGCTCAGCGCATAAGCAGGGAGTGGGCCGGGGCTGGGGGTGGGGAGGACAGGATGGGACACATAGCTTGCATGTTAGCTCCTTTGTTAGCTCCCTTCTTTTCTTGTTCGTTAGTGGGTTGGTGGGTCAGTTAGCTTT